>NC_068435.1:36882960-37182960 GCF_023373465.1 Oncorhynchus keta | reverse complement strand
TTGGCATTAATACGTGCCACGTATCAGTTTGCAAACAATGTAAAAAAACAACAACATATATACAGTATATTACAATATTTGAGTATATCTTTTCATGTGACAAAACTGAAAAAATTACACTTTGCTACAATGTAATGTAGTGAGTGTACAGCTTGTATAACAGTGTACATTTGCTGTCCCCTCAAAATAACTCAACACAGCCATTAATGTCTAAACCGCTGGCAACAAAAGTGAGTACACCTCTAAGTGAAAGTCCAAATTGGGCCCAATTAGCCATTTTCCCTCCCCGGTGTCATGTGACTCGTGTTACAAGGTCTCAGGTGTGAATGGGGAGCAGGTGTGTTAAATTTGGTGTCATCACTCTCACACTCCCTCATACTGACTGGTCAAGTTTAAAATGATAAACATTCAACATTGGCCATGCTGTCAATGAAGCATGATTTGTGCTATGCTCAAAACCACTGTTAACTCGGAACTGCAAAAACTTGACTTCAGTGAGTTGGGAATAAACGAGCTCCGACTGGGAAAATATGTTTTGAACGGTCATCCAACTAGGCATTGTTAATCCAGCCTCTTTCTAGAGCAGGGGTGGACAATTCCAGTCCTCAAGGGCCTGATTGGTAACACAGCTTTGCCCCAGCTAACACACCTGACTCCAATAATCGCCTAATCATGATCTTCAGTTTTGAATTGTAATTTGATTAATCAGCTGTGTTTACTAGGGATGGAGAAACAGTTTGAAACCAATCAGGCCCTGGGGGACTGGAGTTGGCCATCCCTGATGTAGAGTTCTAGTTCTGTTCTAGAGCTACGACCTGAATATTGATTCAACCTTGTTTTAATCCCCTAGTTCCGAGTTTTTTTGAAAGCACCATAAATCCAGAGAATTCCAGACAGTGTTGACAAAATTTGCCCACGAAGGACCGCTGCGCAAGCTTCCTGTTCAAGTGAGCACAGCACTATCCGCATATCTATTTATTAGGATCAGAAATACATGCTTAAAAACAAAGGTGTCATTGTACACTGATGATTAATGTTTTCTTTTAAAACCACAATTAGAATCCCTCCACAGCCACATAGAGGATATTGATACTTTTTCTAACCTCTCTGGATTATAAACAAATTATGATAAATGTACTATATAATGTATTGGATCACAAATGTGTATTATTGACTGTATGTTTTTTTTTCCATGTGTAACTCTGTGTTGTTGTATGTGTTGAACTGCTGTGCTTTATCGTGGCCAGGTCGCAGACGTTTACATACACTCAATTAGTATTGGTAGCATTGCCCTTAAATTGTTTAACTTGGGTGAAATGTTTCGGGTAGCCTTCCACAAGCTTCCCACAATAAGTTGGGTGAATATTGGCCCATTCCTCCTGACAGAGCTGGTGTAACTGAGTCAGTTTTTTAGGCCTCCTTGCTCGCACACACTTTTTTTCAGTTCTGCCCCAAAAATGTCTATAGGATTTAGGTCAGGGCTTTGTGACGGCCACTCCAATTCCTTGACTTTGTTGTCCTTAAGCCATTTTGCCACAACTGTGGAAGTATGTTTGGGTCATTGTCCATTTGGAAAACCCATTTGCGACCAAGCTTCAGATGTTGCTTCAATATATCCACATAATTTTACAGCCTCATGAAGCCATCTATTTGGTGAAGTGCACCAGTCCCTCCACAGCATGATGCTGACACCCCCATGCTTCATGATTTGGATTGTGTTCTTCAGGCTTGCAAGCCTCCCCCTTTTTCCTCCAAACTTAATAATGGTCATTATGGCCAAACAGTTCTATTTTTGTTTCATCGGACCAGAGGACATTTCTCCAAAAAGTACAATCTTTGTCCCCATGTGCAGTTGCAAACCATAGTCGGGCTTTTTTTATTGCGGTTTTTGGAGCAGTGGCTTCTGCCTTGGTGAGCGGACTTTCAGGTTATGTCGATATAGGACTTGTTTTACTGTGGATATAGATACGTTTGTACCTGTTTCCCCCAGCATCTTCACAAGGTCCTTTGCTGCTGTTCTGGGATTGATTTGCACTTTTCTCACCAAAGTACTTTCATCTCTAGGAGAAAGAAAGCGTCTCCTTCCTGAGCGGTATGATGGCTGTGTGGTCCCATGGTGTTTATACTTGCATACTATTGTTTGTACAGATGAACGTCGTACCTTCAGGCATTTGAAAATTGCTCCCAAGGATGAACCAGACTTGTGGAGATCTACCATTTTTTAGGTCTTGGCTGATTTCTTTTGATTTCCCCATGGTGTCAAGCAAAGAGGCACTGAGTTTGAAGGTAGTCCTTGAAATACATCCACAGATACACCTCCAATTGACACAAATTATGTCAATAAGCCTATTAGAAGCTTCTAAAGCCATTATATAATTTTCTGGAATTTTCCAAGCTGTTTAAAGGCACAGTCAACTTAGTGTATGTAAACTTCTGACCCACTGGAATTCTGATACAGTGAATTATAGGTGAAATAATCTGTCTGTGAACAATTGTTGGAAAAATTTCTTGTGTCACACACAAAGTACATGTCCTCACCGACTTGCCAAAACGATAGTTTGTTAACAAGAAATTTGTGGAGTGGTTGAAAAACGAGTTTTAGTGACTCCAACCGAAGTGTATGTAAACCTCTGACTTCAACTGTATCCCGAAATAAATGAATGATCTCACTCCAATACATTTTTATAGAAAATTAGTCAAAATAGATCTTCCTACCATGGAAAGGAAAATACCTGCCTGTTTGTGGGAAAATCATCCTGATTATGTCACGTCTTCCGCCGAAGTCACTCCTTGTTCGGGTGGCAATCTGCGGTCGATGTCACCGGCTTTCTAGCTACCGCCGATCCACTTTTCATTTTCCAATTGTTTTGTCTTTGTTTCACACACCTGTTTTCAATCCCACAACCACCTGTTCATTATCTAACCATCTGCCCCCATGGTTTTTGTGAGCGATTGTTTATTTGTATTTTCATGGTGTACGTGGATTTGTTACTTTGTATATTTCAACTTTTTGAGTAAAGTGTGTTTGATTACTCATATCTCCTGTCCTGCGCCTGACTCTCTCTTTGGTCATATCCCAGTTTACTTATTTGCGTATGTTCTTTCCTAAACCTAGCAAACAGTTTTTAAAATTATGAGAAAATAAAATCCAATTTATTTGGAATGGCAAGCCAGACAAAATTAAATGTGCCTATTTATATAATGCATATGAATTCGGGGGGCAGAAATGATAAAATATTATAGCATTAGACCTCTTAATAAAGGCGTCAGTCATACAAAAGTTATACTTAAATCCGAACTGGTTCTCTCGCAAATTAGTGTTCAAGAAAGTCTCACTTTCAGTTATTTGAAAAGGAAATAATCTCCCAAATATCGTTATTTTTAAAACAACTCATAGAAAGTTGGTTGCAATTTAAATGTAATCCACCAGAAACGACAGAACAAATAATTCAACAAATATTGTGGTTAAACTGAAATATAGTAATTGATTAAAAAAAGGTATAATCTTCATAAATTATATAATAAATACGACTGTTGGAGTTATGTCACACATGCAGCTAACTAAAACGTATGGAAATGTCTGCTCTACCCAAAATTAGAACCAACTAATTGCAGCATTACCACAAAAATGGAAGAGGCAAGTGGAAGAGAAGGGAAGTGGAAGGGGGAGAAAGTAAGGAACTTGTCTGTCGGCCCATTAAAGACCATAATTGTTTAAAGGGAATTGTAATAAATTAAAAAGTATACCAATTCCATTTAAGGACCAAAAAATTGACAGCCGTGCCATATAGATTGCAAAATAGTTGCGAATAGACTTTTGATGTATCAATTCAATGGCACATGGTTTATGAACGTATACGCAAAACAACACCGGATTTAAGACTTAACATTTTTCAATTTAAATTATTATACAGAATTATTGCAACCAACAGAATTTTATTTATATGGGGGATACAACTTTCCCAGCTCTGCAGATTTTTCTGCGAAGAGGCAGTGTAACGGCTTTCGTCTGTTGAAAGAGAGTCGGACCAAAATGCGGCGTGGTGGTTACTCATGTTCTTTAATGAAAAATGAACAATACATGAAATAACTTAATAAACAAAACAACAAACGAAACGTGAAAACCTATTACAGCCTATCTTGTGACAACAAACACAGAGACAGGAACAATCACCCACAAAACACACAGTGAAACCTAGGCTACCTAAATATGGTTCCCAATCAGAGACAACGAGAATCACCTGACTCTGATTGAGAACCGCCTCAGGCAGCCAACCTATGCTAGACACCCCTACTCAGCCGCAATCCCAATGCCTACTAAAACCCCAATACGAAAACACAACAAAAATAAACCCATGTCACACCCTGGCCTGACCAAATAAATAACGAAAACACAAAATACTAAGACCAAGGCGTGACAGGCAGAATCATTAGATCATTTGTTTTGGTACTGTCCATATGAACAGTCATGGCCAAAAGTTTTGAGAATGACATATTAATTTTGCTGCCTTATTTGCATGATGGCAATGTGCATATACTCCAGAATGTTATGAAGAGTGGTCAGATGAATTGCAAAATCCCCATTTGCCATGCAAATTAATTGAATCCCCCAAAAACAGCTACTGCCACTGCTACGATATTACTGCCAGTAAGATTGCACCTATATCAACCATTTATTGGATCCTGAAGAAATTCAAGGAGAGCAGTTCAATTGTTGTGAAGAAGGCTTCAGGGCATCCAAGAAAGTCCAGCAAGCGCCAGGACCGTCTCCTAAAGTTGATTCAGCTGGGGCACCACCAGTACAGAGCTTTCCCAGGAATAGCAGCAGGCAGGTGTGAGTGCATCTGCACGCACAGTGAGGCGAAGACTTTTGGAGGATGGCCTGGTGTCAAGAAGGGCAGCAAAGAAGCCACTTCTATCCAGGAAAAACATCAGGGACAGACTGATATTCTGCAAAAGTTAAAGGGATCGGACTGCCGAGGACTGGGGTAAAGTAATTTTCTCTGATGAATCCCCTTTCTGATTGTTTGGGTCATCCGGAAAAAGCTTGTCCGGAGAAGACAAGGTGAGCACTACCATCAGTCCTGTGTCATGCCAACAGTAAAGCATCCTGAGTCTATTCATGTGTGGGGTTGCTTCTCAGCCAAGGTAGTGGGCTCACTCACATTTTTGCCTAAGAACACAGCCATGAATAAAGAATAGTAACAATACATTCTCTGAGAGCAACTTCTCCCAACCACCCAGGAAGAGTTTGGTGACGAACAATGCCTTTTCCAGCATGATGGAGGTGATAACTAAGTGGCTCAGGGAATTTGTGGTCATTCCTCAAGAGGCGGGAGGACAAACAAAACCCCACAGGCGGGAGGACAAACAAAACCCCACAAACTCTGACAAACTCCAAGCATTGATTATGCAAAAATGGGCTGCCGTCAGTCAGGATGTGGCCCAGAAGTTAATTGACAGCATTCGAGGGCGGATGACACGAGTCACCAGGGTGGATTGCAGAGGTCACCACTGCAAATATTGACTGCATCAACTTCATTTAATTGTCAACCAAAGCCTTTGACACTTATGAAATTATTGTAATTATACTTCAGTATTCCATAGTAACATCTGACAAAAATATCTAAAGACACTGAAGCAGCAAACTTTGTGAAAATTAATATTTGTGTCACTCTCATAACCTTTTTTTGGTCACATGTCCGGGAATGGCTGAAGAATTGATCCTGCAGATAGCACTACTGGATGACCAGTCAATCGATCAATAATACAATAATACTTTTAGCAAAAAAAAAAAAAAAAAAATTTTACAATCTGTGGAAACAATTAGAATAGGAATATTCCGAACTTTTGTGGAACATCCCAGCACAGTTGAAAAATGTATGGCAAATAGAAATCCAATATGGATGCTGTTAAGGGGTTGAATGGAGTTGAAGGTTGGAACTAATAACAACTAATGACAAGATAACTCATGTGAAACATACTGTGTCCAAAACGTATATAGGTTAAGAACTTTTTTCGAAAGAGCACAGTTTGAAAGATATGGCAAATAGAAATCCAACCGGATGGACATCATAAATATATGGGAGAGGAAGGACAAAAGTGAAAAACAAACAAAAATAAAAGTATTGTAAAATAGATGGTTTCCATAAAATGTATATAGTATATATAAGCTTGAAATATAGGCCTAACATGCTGACCAAAACTGGACATAGCACCCACACCAGACACAATCAGGACACGTAGGTTGAAATATCAAAACAAACTCAGAACCAATTACATTAATTTGGGGACAGGTTGAAAAGCATTAAACATGTATGGCAATTTAGCTAGCTAACATGCTGTTACTAGCTAATTTGTCCTGGGATATAAACATTGGGTTATTATTTGACCTGAAAAGCACAAGGTCCTCTACTCTGTGGCTCAGTTGGTAGAGCATGGCGCTTGTAACGCCAGAGTAGTGGGTTCGATTCCCGGGACCACCCATACGTAGAATGTATGCACACATGACTGTAAGTCGCTTTGGATAAAAGCGTCAGCTAAATGGCATATATTATTATATTATATTATATTATACTCTGACAATTAATCCACAGATAAAATGGTAAACCGAATCCCCTCCTTCCTCAGGCTTCTTATTTACTTCTTTGGACTTCATATGGCGGTTGGCAACCGACTTTATGGTGCATTACTACAACCGACTGGAGGTTGGACGTCAGTTAACCTTTCAATGAGAGACTGATGAAGTGTGTGCAGCCTGCGCAAGAAACAGAGCATGTGGGAATGAGTCATGTGACTTTTTCAAATCATCATTAGTCACATCGCGCAGCCTTCGAATATATAAAGAATCCAAAACATATAGCCTTAGCTATGAATGACAACTAAAGTTGCATAAATAGCTCTACATTAAGCATATAGGAGGACCTGTTTCAAATGGTCACTTTGTTAACCACTCAACACAGAATATTGTGATGGTCTAGGCTATATTAAATGGATTTATTGGACTTTTTAAAATGTAGATAGTCTACATCAAAGGTCTACATCATATGCTTGTAGTCTTTGAGTGGAAGACCAGAGATGCAAAACATGTTTATGTTAATTAACGCTAAATTTCCGTGAGTAGTTATTTGCATGACAGATACTGGTTGACAAAATCTCATGACTGCCACAGCTCTACTCGTATCCAATCCTACTTCTGTGTTATAGTCGGATTCTAGTGGGTTGCGATCATAGGATTTCACATCAGCGCTGCAAGCTGGACGGGTGTTTACTACTGTGCAAGGCAGAGGACAGACTAGTGCTAAAGGTAAACGATAACTACATGTAGACAAACAGTGGTAGGTTAGTTTAGTGGGTTGGAGTGAGTTGTGTGGCATAAATCTTATCTCCCCCATCGTTAGAATTTGAAAGTTCTGAAAAGGTCCAAACATTTCGCCACACCTGCAATAACGTTTTGCTAATCACGTGTATGTGACCAATACAATTTGACTTGATTTGAGAAGCTAGCTAAATCAGTTGATGCAATTTACTAAAACAACTGGTAGTAGATAATTCTGTTCTGATTCCAGATTTATATAGCAGTGGCGTAGACCAAGATGTAATACCCTTTACGTTTTTGTCTAAAGTGCTGGGAAAGTGGTACAAATTACATTTACATTTACATTTAAGTCATTTAGCAGACGCTCTTATCCAGAGCGACTTACAAATTGGTGCATTCACCTTATGACATCCAGTAGAATAGTCACTTTACAATAGTGCATCTAAATCTTAAAGGGGGGTGAGAAGGATTACTTATCCTATCCTAGGTATTCCTTAAAGAGGTGGGGTTTCAGGTGTCTCCGGAAGGTGGTGATTGACTCCGCTGTCCTGGCGTCGTGAGGGAGTTTGTTCCACCATTGGGGGGCCAGAGCAGCGAACAGTTTTGACTGGGCTGAGCGGGAACTGTACTTCCTCAGTGGTAGGGAGGCGAGCAGGCCAGAGGTGGATGAACGCAGTGCCCTTGTTTGGGTGTAGGGCCTGATCAGAGCCTAGAGGTACTGAGGTGCCGTTCCCCTCACAGCTCCGTAGGCAAGCACCATGGTCTTGTAGCGGATGCGAGCTTCAACTGGAAGCCAGTGGAGAGAGCGGAGGAGCGGGGTGACGTGAGAGAACTTGGGAAGGTTGAACACCAGACGGGCTGCGGCGTTCTGGATGAGTTGTAGAGGTTTAATGGCACAGGCAGGGAGCCCAGCCAACAGCGAGTTGCAGTAGTCCAGACGGGAGATGACAAGTGCCTGGATTAGGACCTGCGCCGCTTCCTGTGTGAGGCAGGGTCGTACTCTGCGGATGTTGTAGAGCATGAACCTACAGGAACGGGCCACCGCCTTGATGTTAGTTGAGAACGACAGGGTGTTGTCCAGGATCACGCCAAGGTTCTTAGCGCTCTGGGAGGAGGACACAATGGAGTTGTCAACCGTGATGGCGAGATCATGGAACGGGCAGTCCTTCCCCGGGAGGAAGAGCAGCTCCGTCTTGCCGAGGTTCAGCTTGAGGTGGTGATCCGTCATCCACACTGATATGTCTGCCAGACATGCAGAGATGCGATTCGCCACCTGGTCATCAGAAGGGGGAAAGGAGAAGATTAATTGTGTGTCGTCTGCATAGCAATGATAGGAGAGACCATGTGAGGTTATGACAGAGCCAAGTGACTTGGTGTATAGCGAGAATAGGAGAGGGCCTAGAACAGAGCCCTGGGGGACACCAGTGGTGAGAGCGCGTGGTGAGGAGACAGATTCTCGCCACGCCACCTGGTAGGAGCGACCTGTCAGGTAGGACGCAATCCAAGCGTGGGCCGCGCCAGAGATGCCCAACTCGGAGAGGGTGGAGAGGAGGATCTGATGGTTCACAGTATCGAAGGCAGCCGATAGGTCTAGAAGGATGAGAGCAGAGGAGAGAGAGTTAGCTTTAGCGGTGCGGAGCGCCTCCGTGATACAGAGAAGAGCAGTCTCAGTTGAATGACTAGTCTTGAAACCTGACTGATTTGGATCAAGAAGGTCATTCAGAGAGAGATAGCGGGAGAGCTGGCCAAGGACGGCACGTTCAAGAGTTTTGGAGAGAAAAGAAAGAAGGGATACTGGTCTGTAGTTGTTGACATCGGAGGGATTGAGTGTAGGTTTTTTCAGAAGGGGTGCAACTCTCGCTCTCTTGAGGACGGAAGGGACGTAGCCAGCGGTCAGGGATGAGTTGATGAGCGAGGTGAGGTAAGGGAGAAGGTCTCCGGAAATGGTCTGGAGAAGAGAGGAGGGGATAGGGTCAAGCGGGCAGGTTGTTGGGCGGCCGGCCGTCACAAGACGCGAGATTTCATCTGGAGAGAGAGGGGAGAAAGAGGTCAGAGCACAGGGTAGGGCAGTGTGAGCAGAACCAGCGGTGCCGTTTGACTTAGCAAACGAGGATCGGATGTCGTCGACCTTCTTTTCAAAATGGTTGACGAAGTCATCTGCAGAGAAGGAGGAGGGGGGGGGAGGGGGAGGAGGATTCAGGAGTGAGGAGAAGGTGGCAAAGAGCTTCCTAGGGTTAGAGGCAGATGCTTGGAATTTAGAGTGGTAGAAAATGGCTTTAGCAGCAGAGACAGAGGAGGAAAATGTAGAGAGGAGGGAGTGAAAGGATGCCAGGTCCGCAGGGAGACGAGTTTTCCTCCATTTCCGCTCAGCTGCCCGGAGCCCTGTTCTGTGAGCTCGCAATGAGTCGTCGAGCCATGGGGCGGGAGGGGAGGACCGCGCCGGCCTGGAGGATAGGGGACATAGAGAGTCAAAGGATGCAGAAAGGGAGGAGAGGAGGGTTGAGGAGGCAGAATCAGGAGATAGGTTGGAGAAGGTATGAGCAGAGGGAAGAGATGATAGGATGGAAGAGGAGAGAGTAGCGGGGGAGAGAGAGCGAAGGTTGGGACGGCGCGATACCATCCGAGTAGGGGCAGTGTGGGAGGTGTTAGATGAGAGCGAGAGGGAAAAGGATACAAGGTAGTGGTCGGAGACTTGGAGGGGAGTTGCAATGAGGTTAGTGGCAGAACAGCATCTAGTAAAGATGAGGTCGATCGTATTGCCTGCCTTGTGAGTAGGGGGAGAAGGTGAGAGGGTGAGGTCAAAAGAGGAGAGGAGTGGAAAGAAGGAGGCAGAGAGGAATGAGTCAAAGGTAGACGTGGGGAGGTTAAAGTCGCCCAGCACTGTGAGAGGTGAGCCGTCCTCAGGAAAGGAGCTTATCAAGGTATCAAGCTCATTGATGAACTCTCCGAGGGAACCTGGAGGGCGATAAATTATAAGGATGTTAAGCTTGAAAGGGCTGGTAACTGTGACAGCATGGAATTCAAAGGAGGCGATAGACAGATGGGTGAGGGGAGAAAGAGAGAATGACCACTTGGGAGAGATGAGGATCCCGGTGCCACCACCCCGCTGACCAGAAGCTCTCGGGGTGTGCGAGAACACGTGGGCGGACGAAGAGAGAGCAGTAGGAGTAGCAGTGTTGTCTGTGGTGATCCATGTTTCCGTCAGTGCCAAGAAGTCGAGGGACTGGAGGGAGGCATATGCTGAGATGAACTCTGCCTTGTTGGCCGCAGATCGGCAGTTCCAGAGGCTACCGGAGACCTGGAACTCCACGTGGGTCGTGCGCGCTGGGACCACCAGATTAGGGTGGCCGCGGCCACGCGGTGTGGAGCGTTTGTATGGTCTGTGCAGAGAGGAGAGAACAGGGATAGACAGACACATAGTTGACAGGCTACAGAAGAGGCTACGCTAATGCAAAGGAGATTGGAAAGACAAGTGGACTACACGTCTCGAATGTTCAGAAAGTTAAGCTTACGTAGCAAGAATCTTATTGACTAAAATGATTAAAATGATACAGTACTGCTGAAGTAGGCTAGCTGGCAGTAGCTGCGTTGTTGACACTACACTAATCAAGTCGTTCCGTTGAGTGTAATAGTTTCTACAGTGCTGCTATTCGGGGGCTAGCTGGCTAGCTAGCAGTGTTGTTTACGTTACGTTGCGTTAAAAGAACGACAATAGCTGGCTAGCTAACCTAGAAAATCGCTCTAGACTACACAATTATCTTTGATACAAAGGCGGCTATGTAGCTAGCTATGTAGCTAGCTACGATCAAACAAATCAAACCGTTGTACTGGTAGTTGTTTGTTAAAAGTTGAGATAGAAAGAAGTTGAGGTGGTTACTGAATCCTTTTTGATTGTTAGAAGATACACTGAAAAATATATATAAATTCAACATGCAACCATTTCAAAGATTTTACTGATTTACAGTTCATATAAGGAAATCAACCAACTGAAATTAATTAAGCTATGGATTTCAAATGACTGGGATTACAGATAAGCATCTGTTGGTCACAGACACCTTTAAAAAATGTAGAGGCATGGATCAGAAAACCAGCCCGTATCTGGTGTGACCAACTCATGCAGCCCGACACATCTCCTTTGCATATTGTAACGGCGTTCTTCGTTTGTAGAAAGAGAGTCGGACCGAAATGCAGCGTGGTGGTTACTCATGATCTTTAATGAAGGATCGCGATACATGAAATGACTATACAAAATACAAAACAACAAACGGAACGTGAAACCTAATTGCAGCCTATCTGGTGAAACTACACAGAGACAGAAACAATCACCCACGAAATACACAGTGAAACCCAGGCTACCTAAATACGGTTCCCCATCAGAGACAACAAGAATCACCTGACTCTGATTGAGAACCGCCTCAGGCAGCCAAGCCTATACTAGACACACCCCTAATCAACCACAATCCCAATGCCTACAAAAACCCCAATACGACAATACAATAAACCCATGTCACACCCTGGCCTGAACAAATAATTAAAGAAAACACAAAATACTAAGACCAAGGCGTGACACATATAAGTTGATCAGGCTGTTGACTGTGGCCTGTGGAATGTTGTCCCACTCCTCTTCATTGGCTGTGCAAAGTTGCTGATTCTTAGTGGGAACTGGAATGCGCTGATGTACACGTCGATCCAGAGCATCCCAAGTATGCTCAATGGGTGACATGTCTTGTGAGTATGCAGGCAATGGAAGAACTGGGACATTGTCAGTTTACAGGAATTGTGTACAGATCCTTGCGACATTGGCCCGTGCATTATCATGCTGAAAAATGAGGTGATGACGGCGGATGACAAGGTATCGCTGAGCATTCAAATTGCTATCAATAAAATGTAATTGTGTTTGTTGTCCATAGCTTATGCCTGTCCATACCATAACCCCACCATGGGGCACTCTGTTCACAAAGTTGACTTTAGCAATCTGTTTGCCCACATGACACCACACATGCTGTCTGCCATCTGCCCGGTACAGTTGAAACCGGGGTTCATCCGTGAAGAGCACACTTCTCCAGCGTGCCAGTGGCCATTGAAGGTGACCATTTGCCCACTGAAGTTGGTTACGACGCCGAACTGCAGTCAGGTCAAGTCCCTGGTGAGACAGCGAGCACGCAGATGAGCCTGAGACGGTTTCTGACAGTTTATGCAGAAATTCTTCAGTTGTGCAAACCCATAGTTTCATCAGTTGCCCAGGTGGTTGGACTCAGATGATCCCGTAGGTGAAGAAACCAGATGTGGAAGTCTTGGGCTGCCATGGATACATGTGGTCAACGGTTGTGAGGACGGTTGGACGAACTTCTCTAAAATGACATTGGAGGCTTATGGTAGAGAAATTAACATTCATATCTCTGGCAACAGCTCTGGTGGACATTCCTGCAGTCAGCATGCCAATTGCACTCTCCCTCAAAACTTCAGACATCTGTGTCATTGTGTTGTGTGACAACTGTTTCAGATCAGTCTGCATATTTTAAAGTTTAAAGGTGTAGGTGAGTACATTTCCAAAAAATAATAATAAAAAGTTTGAAAGAATTAGTACAATAAGCCACACTAATTAAGCATGACAACAACAGTTGTAAAAGTCTCAATAGCCAGCATAGTGTAGGCCTAGAATCCTTCCCAGAAAGAAGAACCTTCATGAATAAAGTGCTGATTTTTCGCCTCACTCGGTGTGAGTCAGAGCTCTAGAAAGAGGCCTGAGTTCCCAAGTTGGAATTCTGAGTTGGATGACCGTTCAAATCCATTTTTCCCAGTCGGCGCTCGTTTTTTTGAACGCACTGAAGTCGGAAGTCGTAGATTTCCAAGTTCCCAGTTTCAACTTCCCAGTGGTTTGAACGCAGCACAACCCACTGAGTTTCTAAACCCACTGGCTTCCAGTTGAAGCTCGCATCCGCTACAAGACCATGGTGCTTGCCTACGGAGCTGTGAGGGGAACGGCACCTCAGTACCTCCAGGCTCTGATCAGGCCCTACACCCAAACAAGGGCACTGCGTTCATCCACCTCTGGCCTGCTCGCCTCCCTACCACTGAGGAAGTACAGTTCCCGCTCAGCCCAGTCAAAACTGTTCGCTGCTCTGGCCCCCCAATGGTGGAACAAACTCCCTCACGACGCCAGGACAGCGGAGTCAATCACCACCTTCCTGAGACACCTGAAACCCCACCTCTTTAAGGAATACCTAGGATAGGATAAAGTAATCCTTCTCACCCCCCTTAAAAGATTTAGATGCACTATTGTAAAGTGGCTGTTCCACTGGATGTCATAAGGTGAATGCACCAATTTGTAAGTCGCTCTGGATAAGAGCGTCTGCTAAATGACTTAAATGTAAATGTAAATGTAATACAGCTTTTGTCAAATTTGTCTCAAAAGTTGCTATGTTTTTTGTTGCTGTTGCATTTGAGCTAAATGCACCGCCTCTCACACCAGGTGGGGTGAAACATCAGTTTTTTTGTTTCATTTGAACTAACTCTTACCCTAACCGGTTATGTAAGTTCTCCTAAAACTGCAACGACCATTTTTATTTTGACTTAAAGCTGTATATGTTTTTGACAAAACAAGCCCAGATGCGTAACATCGTGAGACCAGACCGGGGCCAAGAGAAAAATGTGTCCTTTGTAGTTCACTTTATCAAAATCTAAATTCAAAACCCTGATTGGAGCCAATGACTTAAGTAGCTGAAACTGTCATTACTACAACCTCGTGAAAATGACAAACTGGCACGTCTTCATTTTCAACAAAAAATATGTTTTATCGAACGAGTGCCTTTGATTTGACGGCCTGCACATGCGCAGTTTGGCACGAAATGTAGAATTTCTGTGCATGACTTTGACTACAAACATTATCAATGATTTATTTCAATTGGAGAAGCAGTTTCTGCCTATCTTTGACTAACCACTCCGTGGGGCTTGAGGGGGAGGAGCCATTCACAGGTAGGCTTGCAGGTCGATCAGGATGTGGGAATGAGAGAAAAGCCTTTCTGTATTATTGATGTTTGATGAAGAATCTGGGATATATGCACCAAAGCCACTTCAATGTCACAAATGTAAACGGTTTGGACACCTGTCAAGTGTTTGCAAACTAAATATAATTGTTGAAGAGTCTGAGAATGCACAGTGTTACAATTGTGATGGGAATTGTAGAGTTCCCTGAGTGCCCTATTAGGGTGAAGGACGTCAAAGTAGGAAGGATCAAGGCTGTCGAAGGTCTCCTCAGCAGAGACATATTTTCGTTAAAGTATCTCCATTTTTACCCCACCCAGTAGGTGGCAGCAAGTCCGCCAATACAATCTTGGAAGAAGAACCAAAAGAAGAAGAGACTAGGCTAGTCTAAGGCGGTGTCTAGACTTAATAGTTCATGCATAAGTCTATGCTAGGTAAAGCTCTGCCTTATCTCAGTTCACTGGTCACGATAACAACACCCACCCGTAGCACACGTTCCAGCAGGTATATCTCACTGATCATCCCCAAAGCCAACACCTCCTTTGGCCGCCTTTCCTTCCAGTTCTCTGCTGCCAGTGACTGGAACGAATTGCAAAAATCGCTGAAGTTGGAGACTTTTATTTCCCTCACCAACTTTAAACATCAACTATCTGAGCAGCTAACCGTTCACTGCAGCTGTACATAGTCCATCTGTAAATAGCCCATCCAATCTACCTACCTCATCCCCATACTGTTTTTATTTTATTTACTTTTCTGCTCTTTTGCACACCAGTATCTCTACTTGCACATCATCATCTGCTCATTTATCACTCCAGTGTTAATCGGTTAAATTGTAATTATTCGCTCCTGTGGCCTATGTATTGCCTACCTCCTCATTCCTTTTGCACACACTGTATATAGACTTTCCTTTCTCTACTGTGTCATTGACTTGTTTGTGTTATTGGCTTGTTTGTTTACTCCATGTGTAACTCTGTGTTGTTGTCTGTATCACACTGCTTTGCTTTATCTTGGCCAGGTCGCAGTTGTAAATGAGAACTTGTTCTCAACTAGCCTACCTGGTTCAAAAATGTGAAATATATATATATTTTTTTAAACAATTAATGCATCTTCAGTATTCTGATCATTGTGTTCTGATAATGGAATTCTGAACACGTCATGCACCTACATTTAAATTTGTCAACATACCGTGTCAACAGTGTGTCCGGATTCCCTTTTCCCATGCTTTATTGAAATGCCATTATGCATTCTTCAAACGGTGGTATAGGCAATGTATGATAATAACACAACAACTTATTTAGCTAAGTAGACAGCTAACCTCTGTAGCTAGCCAGCAAGCTAGCAAGCAATGCTAAAGGGATTGGAAACAGGTTAGCATAAATCTAGACAAACAAAACATTTTTTTGGTCACTATTAGCTAGCCCGCTGGCATTTAAGAGGCCAGAAAAAACACCTTCCTCAAACGCTAGGAACATATTTCCTCCGACGTTATAATGAAAAGGCGTCAGCGATTGGGTGCAGAGTGAAAACTGAGTCAGGCGCAGGACACAGGTATAGAGGAATCCAACTGAGTTTACTCAAGAATAAAGCAAAATTCCAAATAGGAACATACAACACAACACAACTCAAACACAACCACTAACGACATGAACAATCATGGAAAGAACAGAAATGTATGTCAGATGTTTAAATAGGGAATGTAATGAGGGAATGTAAAACAGGTGTGTGTGTAATCAGACAAAACAAAACCGAAAAATGGATCGGTAGTGACTAGAAAGCCGGTGACGTCGACCGCCGAACACCACCCGAACAAGGAGAAGGGCCGACTTCGGCGGAAGTCGTGACAAAATGTGCCTCTCAGTCCCAAAACACTTTTCTGGAGTCTTGTGGGAGGAGTGCGAATGTAGTCTCCCACTACATAGCATTTTGATAGCCTGATTGTGTCCAGTCCAGACTGAGAAGAAATCTGTACACAATGCATCTCTGACCACCTCCTGAAGTGGTTAGCCAGATCTGAACACAATCAGACCAAAGTGACTTTTCAATAAGATGTTCGTATTTTGATAGCAGAAGTGGCATGTAAGTGTTAGTAGACCAAAAAGCTTTAAAAAACGGATAGTGACCAGACTAACTAGAATTATTTAAACATTTGTGAGAAAATAACAGCTGAGGGTGTAAAAACCTGCCTAAAATTAAGGTTGCGAACAGTGAACAACATCTGGGTTGTTTTGTGGGGGGTTTTGTGGGGGGTCACTAGCCTACACACAATACCCCATAATGTCAAAGTGGAATTTGTTTTACAAATTAATTAAAAAGCTGAAATGTCTTGAGTCAATAAGTATTTAACCCCTTTGTTATGGCCGAGTAAAAATGTCCTTAACAAGTCACATAACATGTTTCATGGACTCATCTCTGTACCCCGCACATACAATTATCTGTAAGGTCCCTCAGTTGAACAGTGAATTTCAAACACCGATTCAACCACAAAGAGCAGGGAGGTTTTTCCAATGCCTCAGAAAGAAGGGCACCACTTGGCAGATGGGTAAAACAAACAAAAAAACATGAATTATCAATTTGAGCCTGGTGAAGTTAATTACACATTGGATGGTGTATCAATGTTGTCCTGATTAAAGAAGCAATAAATCGGGCCTTCTTTAGACTAGTTGAGTTTCTGGAGCATCAGCATTTGTGGGTTTGATTACAGGCTCAAAATGGCCAGAAACAAAGACCTTTCGTCTGAATCTCATCAGTCTATTCTTGTTCTGAGAAAGGAAGGCTATCCCATTCGAGAAATTGCCTAGAAACTGAAGATCTCGTACAACACTGTGTGGTTGAAAAACGAGTTTTAATGACTCCAACCGAAGTGTATGCCCAAATGCGCTCTAGCTGGCATTATGCAGATATCTGCTGGGGTACTGTGTGCTCATTTCGGTATTGGCACATGCGCTCTAGCTGACATTATGCAGGTATCTGCTAGCGTACTGTGTGCCCATTTCGGTATTGGCACATGCCCTCTAGCTGGCATTATGCAGGTATCTGCTGGCATACTGTGTGCCCATTCCGGTATTGGCACATGCGCTCTAGCTGGCATTATGCAGGTATCTGCTCGCTGTTGTCTAAAGCACCCGTACTGTGTAGCCTACATGATGACATTATTTTGAACAAAAGAGCGATATTATTTATATTTGTCAAACAGCAGCCAAGCAACGATTATCATGTCAACTGAAGAAGACCAATATTTATTGGAAATTAGCATCAAGTTCATCACCTTGCATTATCACCACCCTGAGAAGTTCATCACTTATTTATTCTGTAGCCTAATAAACTCCATGATCTCCTGACAAGTGGTAGTGGGAGGACCACACAACATGACAACCTCGTGACTCCAACTTGTCTTCGGTATGATGGTTATTATATCAATATTTGCGCATAAAAGTATTTCCACCGACGTTTCTCGCATTATTCAATTACCGACACAAAAAGACGGCATCTTGCATATTTCGTTTTCTGGACATTTGGCCTGTCATACATTTTTTATCCGATGTACTTTACTCGTATAAAAGGGTTGGTTGGAAACCTGGTTAGAGGGAGCTCATTTAGATGATAAAGAGATTTTCTGATCAGAGGGAACTAGATAACTGAACTGGAGAGATCGGGAAACAAGTGAATGGTTAGGAGAAAGTTAGAGAGAGATGGACAGAAAGACAGGAATAGAAATAAAGAAATTAACCCTCTTCCCATGGAAAGTTCTGCCTTCATAGTCCTCTGAAGACAACAAACCCATGGTGCGTTTTCAGTTGGCCACACTAAACTAGATCAGATTGATGGTCAGTGGTGAACTCAGTCAATAAAACATTTATTTACACCTATAGCTCTAGTAGGTGGTACATACACACCACACTTTAGCACACTGTAGTTGCTGTGCGATTCAAGTTAGCTGGTGTGTTTGTGGAGTTGCTGTATGTGTGTCTTTTTGGTTTGTGAGAACTTTCCACTGCGGTGGATTGACACTTGCCATGCTCCAGAGACCAGTCTCGCTCTTCCTTCCGATCTCTCTCTTCTTTTTCTTTCACTCTCACCATCTCTCAATCTTGACCTCTAATGCTGTCTTTCCATCTCTTACACTCTGTTTCCATCCACCCCTCCCCCCACCCACACACACACACACACACACACACACACACACACACACACACACACACACACACACACACACACACACACACACACACACACACACACACACACACACACACACACACACACACACACACACACACACACACACACACACGTGAGGGGAGGAAGGAGAGAGCTCTTTCAATCAGCAGACACATCTGTCTTAGAGGAGAAGATGAATGTATCCCTGCTCGTCTCTTTGTTTCTGGGCAGAGGAGGTTAGGGGTCAGTCAGATCGAAAGAGACCCTATGGACCATGAAGTCACATCAACCCACACTGTGGAAGTTAATGTTACTACAGTATGTGTATGCATCTCATTGACCTGCCTGTGTTGTGATCTGACTGAGTCGTTATACTGAGTAGTACAGTGATTATTACTGGTATCTGATGATGGTGTGGATACCATTGACCTGGGTCATGTTAGTACAGTACCTGACTAGTAGTGGTGGGTAGTTACAGATTAGTTATAGAAGTAGTAGTTATACAGTGTGTAGTGTGTATTGCAGAGTCATATACTATATATGTAGAGAGTTGGACCAATGCAGTTTCTGTCTGAATGTTCTGAGAGCTCCACTTTCCCCTCCATAGCCATGTGGAATTTAACACTTCTGAATTGTGTTGTTTATTTCTGACAGGTTTTGAAACCTATGACAATGTCCAGTAAAAGCAGACAGGGAATTTGTTAACACCACAACACAGTACCGACTTTGACGTTATAATCCCAAATACTAATCTCTAAAAATGTTGGTTTAATAATTTGTTACTCTGTTTTTCTTGCTAACGGCGGCTCATTTCATAGGGAGTTGTCGGAAGCGGTCTCGCATCGTTACCTCACCAACATTTTGAGAATAAAGGCGCTAACGTGGTATCCGTCCTAAAACCTTAATATGTGGCCCCAGTGTACTGTACCTGGTGGTGGTGTGCTACTGTCCTGGGACATGTAAGTGGTGATGCCAGAGGTGTTAGGACGAACTATTGGCACGGTGTTGTTAGGCTCAAGACAAAGTCAGGGGCCGGCAAACCGTGCAAATATACCCTCCAAACACCGGCTTCGACGGCATTATCACTTTTATACAACAAGTTACCAACATATTCAAATAATATATTTTCATTGAAAAAATTATTTATTCACACTATTTCATCTTTCCACTTGATATAGTCCCGGCACAAATCTAGGGTTTCTACCCAAGGTGCCTGGTTGTTCGTTCTATCGGTTTGGTTGCTAGAGACGCGACCCAGCCGTTCGGTCTGATCCATTACCAAATTGGCTGGCAATGTCCTTATCCCTTGCTAGCCTAGCTAGCCAGTTAACTTACAGTCACGTACAAAAGTGCGGCCAGAATAACAGCAAATGTAGTGTGTATTGTACCTGATTCTGGTGTACATGCCCCTGGCCTAAGGTGTTCTCTCCAAAACACTCAGGGTCTGGACCTGGAGTCTGCCTTGTAACCATAGCAACCAGGGGGCAAAAGGGTCAAATCAGGTCAAATCATATTTTATTGGTCACATACCCATGGTTAGCAGATGTTACTGGTCACATGGTTAGCAGACGTTATTGCTCACATGGTTAGCAGGCGTTATTGCTCACATGGTTAGCAGATATTACTGGTCACATGGTTAGCAGATGTTATTGGTCACATACACATGGTTAGCAGATGTTATTGGTCACATACACATGGTTAGCAGGCGTTATTGCTCACATGGTTAGCAGATGTTATTGGTCACATGGTTAGCAGATGTTACTGGTCACATACACATGGTTAGCAGACGTTATTGGTCACATGGTTAGCAGATGTTATTGGTCACATGGTTAGCAGGTGTTACTGGTCACATACACATGGTTAGCAGACGTTAATGGTCACATACCCATGGTTAGCAGATGTTAGTGGTCACATACCCATGGTTAGCAGACGTTATTGGTCACATACCCATGGTTAGCAGACATTATTGGTCACATACCCATGGTTAGCAGACGTTATTGGTCACATACCCATGGTTAGCAGACGTTATTGGTCACATACACATGGTTAGCAGACGTTAATGGTCACATACCCATGGTTAGCAGATGTTACTGGTCAGATACACATGGTTAGCAGATGTTACTGGTCACATGGTTAGCAGATGTTATTGGTCACATACACATGGTTAGCAGATGTTAATGGTCACATGATTAGCAGACGTTATTGGTCACATGGTTAGCAGGTGTTACTGGTCACATACACATGGTTAGCAGATGTTATTGGTCACATGCAGATGTTATTGGTCACATACACATGGTTTGCAGATGTTATTGGTCACATACACATGGTTAGCAGGCGTTATTGCTCACATGGTTAGCAGATGTTACTGGTCACATGGTTAGCAGATGTTATTGGTCACATACCCATGGTTAGCAGACGTTATTGGTCACATACCCATGGATGGCATATGTTATTGGTCACATACACATGGTTAGCAGGCGTTATTGCTCACATGGTTAGCAGATGTTACTGGTCACATGGTTAGCAGAAGTTATTGGTCACATACACATGGTTAGCAGATGTTATTGGTCACATACACATGGTTAGCAGATGTTATATGTCACATACACATGGTTAGCAGGTGTTATTGCTCACATGGTTAGCAGATGTTACTGGTCACATGGTTAGCAGATGTTACTGGGTATATACACATGGTTAGCAGACGTTATTGGTCACATACCCATGGTTAGCAGACGTTAATGAACACATAGCCATGGTTAGCAGTTGTTACTGGTCACATACACATGGTTAGCAGACGTTATTGGTCACATACCCATGGATAGCAGACGTTATTGGTCACATACACATGGTTAGCAGACGTTATTGGTCACATACACATGGTTAGCAGACGTTAATGGTCACATACACATGGTTAGCAGACGTTAATGGTCACATACCCATGGTTAGCAGATGTTATTGGTCACATACCCATGGTTAGCAGACGTTATTGGTCACATACACATGGTTAGCAGACATTATTGGTCACATACCCATCGTTAGCAGACGTTATTGGTCACATATCCATGGTTAGCAGACGTTATTGGTCAATATACCCATGGTTAGCAGACGTTATTGGTCACATATCCATCGTTAGCAGACGTTATTGGTCACATACCCATCGTTAGCAGACGTTATTGGTCACATATCCATGGTTAGCAGACGTTAATGGTCACATTGTTAGCAGATGTTATTGGTCACATTGTGGTCCTTCTGTGGCTCAGTTGGTAGAGCATGGCGCTTGTAACGCCAGGGTAGTGGGTTCGATTCCGGGACCACCCATACGTAGAATGTATGCACACATGACTGTAAGTCGCTTTGGATAAAAGCGTCAGCTAAATGGCATATATTATTATTATTTATTATTATTATTATTATTATTATTATTATTACATGGTTAGCAGATGTTATTAGTCACAAACACATGGTTAGCAGACATTAATGGTAACATACCCATGGTTAGCAGATGTTATTGGTCACATACCTATGGTTTGCAGACGTTATAGCGAGTGTAGCGAAATGCTTGTGCTTCTAGTTCCCGACAGTGCAGCAATATCTAACAAGCAATCTAACAATTCCACAACTACACACACATCTAAGTAAAGGAATTAAATAAGAATTTATACATATAAATATATGGATGAGCAATGGCAGAGCGGCATAGGCAAGATGCAATTGATGGTATAAAATACAGTACATACATATGAGATGAGTAATGTAGGATATGTAAACATTATTAAAGTGACTAGTGATCCATTTAAAGTGGCCAATGATTTCAAGTCTGTCTGCAGGCAGCAGCCTCTCTGTGTTAGTGATGGGTGCTTAACAGTCTGATGGCCTAAGAGCACTGGAATGGGTGGTAGGTTGCCTACATCCAGTCACAGCCTTGAAAAACACCAGCTTACACACACACACACACACACACACACACACACACACACACACACACACACACACACACACACACACACACACACACACACACACACACACACACACACACACACACACACACACACACACACACACACACACACACACACACACACACACACACACACACACACACACACACACACACAAACCAATCCAAAGAAAGCCCAAGTTCTCAATTGAAATCCACACAGTCTGATTTCAAGAAAAATTGTTACTATTTAGAGGGCTTAGCCCAGGCCTGGCCTGGTCTTTGGCTAGAATCTGACTCGAAAACATTCAGCACAATGGGTTCTGGTCTTGCCAAAGATTAGAATTGAGGCTTTGAGTTGAGTGATATCAAATTAAAACCCCACACTCTCAAGCTACAAAAGACAAGCTGTGATACAGTTTCATATAAATAAATAAAAACTCCTATTACATATTGAACTTTAAAAAAATTCAAACACAGAGAAATCGTATGCAAATCTGCTAACATATCCCAGAGAAATTTCCTCTACGGAGAGTAGAGGGTTTGGACACAGCGACAGAGAGACAGAATGACAACGGCGACAACAAGAACAACAGAAAAGGTGAAGAAAATAAAAACAGACAACATACGGTAAATAGAGGGATGTAGAATGGTATGATAATGTGGTAAATAGAGGGATGTAGAATGGTATGATAATGTGGTAAATAGAGGGATGTAGAATGGTATGATCATGTGGTAAATAGAGGGATGTAGAATGGTATGATCATGTGGTAAATAGAGGGATGTAAGAATGGTATTATCATATGGTAAATAGAGGGATGTAGAATGGTATGATCAGGTGGTAAATAGAGGGATGTAGAATGGTATGATCATGTGGTAAATAGAGGGATGTAGAATGGTATGATCATATGGTAAATAGAGGGATGTAGAATGGTATGATCAGGTGGTAAATAGAGGGATGTAGAATGGTATGATCATGTGGTAAATAGAGGGATGTAGAATGGTATGATCAGGTGGTAAATAGAGGGATGTAGAATGGTATGATCATGTGGTAAATAGAGGGATGTAGAATGGTATGATCATGTGGTAAATAGAGGGATGTAGAATGGTATGATCATGTGGTAAATAGAGGGATGTAGAATGGTATGATCATGTGGTAAATAGAGGGATGTAGAATGGTATGATCATGTGGTAAATAGAGGGATGTAGAATGGTATGATCATGTGGTAAATAGAGGGATGTAGAATGGTATGATCAGGTGGTAAATAGAGGGATGTAGAATGGTATGATCATGTGGTAAATAGAGGGATGTAGAATGGTATGATCATGTGGTAAATAGAGGGATGTAGAATGGTATGATCATATGGTAAATAGAGGGATGTAGAATGGTATGATCATGTGGTAAATAGAGGGATGTAGAATGGTATGATCATGTGGTAAATAGAGGGATGTAGAATGGTATGATCATGTGGTAAATAGAGGGATGTAGAATGGTATGATCATGTGGTAAATAGAGGGATGTAGAATGGTATGATCATGTGGTAAATAGAGGGATGTAGAATGGTATGATCATGTGGTAAATAGAGGGATGTAGAATGGTATGATCATGTGGTAAATAGAGGGATAAAAATGGTATGATCATGTGGTAAAATAGATGTAGAATGGTATGATCATGTGGTAAATAGAGGGATGTAGAATGGTATGATCATGTGGTAAATAGAGGGATGTAGAATGGTATGATCATGTGGTAAATAGAGGGATGTAGAATGGTATGATCATGTGGTAAATAGAGGGATGTAGAATGGTATGATCATGTGGTAAATAGAGGGATGTAGAATGGTATGATCATGTGAGACAATGATGTGTGCGACAGCTGAACCCGCTGTGAGCAATCCTCACAATTCCTCAGACCAAGACAACATTTTCCACGTAAAATTGCCAATTAATATTTTTGATCAATTTACAAATAATAGTTCAACCATGTCATTTCAGTAACAATGTCACTGTAATTCATTCAGTGGTTGCGCCATTGTGTGGGCTGCTCTCACACTGGTTGTGGCTGTCACACCTTCACTGTGTCTCTAAAATACAGATGTGAAGCACAGAGGATCGACTCACAGCTCAGCGGCCCCAATACATCCTGTGTCTAAAAAGAGATACCAAACGCACTTCCTCTCTCTCTCATCTGCTGGGGCCGACATACTCAATGGAAAAACTCAGCTTTTTGTAGTAGATATAGAAACCTTTTCTGCGGTTTGAGGTGCGATTTGTCACAATAGCTCTCGGTCTCTCTCTCTCTCTGGGGCTGAGAGGAGGGGTCAGTGAGGATGTCTCAGTAGATTATTTTTAGACACAGAATGCAGTGTGTGTTGGAGCCATCAAGTATTTAATAGGGAAAACCAACAATCAACTGCCTGCTGCACCTAGAACTGAGAGAAAGGTACATCCTGTCAAACACAGAACTGATGAGTGGCTTGTCTGATGTCAAAGGGCAACCTGTCAAACACAGAACTGATGAGTGGCATGTCTGATGTCAAAGGGACCTCCTAGGGACGGCATGAAAGAGCACCAGTGTCACGCCCTGGCCTTAGTTATCTTTGTCTTCTTTATTATTTTGGTTAGGCCAGGGTGTGACATGGGTGATGTATGGTTTTTGTCTCATCTAGGGTGTAAGCACTGTCTAGGTTTTTTTGTAGATTTATGGAGTTGTGTTCATTCTAGGTGTTTATGTAAGTCTATGGTTGCCTAGATTGGTTCTCAATCAGAGGCAGGTGTTTATCGTTGTCTCTGATTGGGAACCATATTTAGGCAGCCATATTCTTTGGGTATTTTGTGGGTGATTGTTTCCTGTGTCAGTGTTTGTGCCACACGGGACTGTTTCATTGCCAGTTCACTTTATTATTTTGTATTTGTGTTCATGGTTAGTTTTTCTTATTAAAAACCATGGACACCTACCACGCTGCGTGTTGATCCGATCCTTATTTCACCTCTTCAGAGGAAGAGGAGGAAATCTGCCGTGACAACCAGTAAGCCAGTGACTCAGCCCCTGTAATAGGGTTAGAGGCAGAGAATCCCAGTGGAAAGAGGGGAACCGGCCAAGCAGAGACTGCAAGGGCGGCTCGTTGCTCCAGAGCCTTTCCGTTCACCTTCACACTCCTGGGCCAGACTACACTCAATCATATGACCCACTGAAGAGATGAGTCTTCAGTAAAGACTTAAAGGTTGAGACCGAGTCTGCGTCTCTCACATGGGTAGGCAGACCCTTCCATAAAAATGGAGCTCTATCGGAGAAAGCCCTGCCTCCAGCCGTTTGCTTAGAAATTCTAGGGACAATTAGGAGGCCTGCGTCTTGTGACCGTAGTGTACGTGTAGCTATGTACGGCAGGACCAAATCAGAGAGATAGGTAGGAGCAAGCCCATGTAAGGTTAGGATAGCAGTAAAACCTTGAAATCAGCACTTGCCTTTAACAGGAAGCCAGTGTAGGGAGGCTCGCACTGGAGTAATGTGATCAAATTTTTGGGTTCTAGTCAGGATTCTAGCAGCCATATTTAGCAGTAACTGAAGTTTATTTAGTGCTTTGTCCGGGTAGCCGGAAAGTAGAGCATTGCAGTAGTCTAACCTAGAAGTAACAAAAGCATGGATTAATTTTTCTGCATCATTTTTGATCAGAAAGTTTCTGATTTTTGCAATGTTACGTAGATGGAAAAAAGCTGTCCTTGAAACATTCGTCAAAAGAGAGATCAGGGTCCAGAGTAACACCGAGGTCCTTCACAGTTTTAGTTGAGACGACTGTACAACCATTAAGATTAATTGTCAAATTCAACAGAATATCTCTTTGTTTCTTGGGCCCGAGAACAAGCATCTCTGTTATGTCCGAGTTTAAAAGTAGAACGATTGCAGCCATCCACTTCCTTATGTCTGAAACACAGGCTTCTAGCGAGGGCAATTTTGGGGCTTCATCATGTTTCATTGAAATGTACAGCTGTGTGTCATCCGCATAGCAGTGAAAGTTAACATTTATGTTTTCGAATAACATGCCCAAGAGGTAAAACAATAGTGGTCCTAAAACGGAACCTTGAGGAACAGCGAAATGTACAGTTGATTTGTCAGAGGAGAAACCATTCACAGAGACAAACTGATATCTTTCCAACAGATAAGATCTAAACCAGGCCAGAACAACACATGCCTTCGTTGGTAATGAGGCATGGAAGCAATTCCATTTAAATTTGGTCAACTTTAGAAGATGAACTGAAAAGTGCCATTTATTTGAATAAGCCGCTGGTCATGCTCAACATGGTAATACTTCATGTAATCTTTCTCAGGAAGTTATGAAACACAGTCATATTACAGAAATTGCTTTCTTGTTCCACTAGAGGGGGCAGTGGAGCTAGTAGAGGTTTGTAAAATGGTCCTACTCTGGTTAGATGTAGAGCAGTCAAGCTGGAGAAATACACAGAGAGTGCAGGGAGGAACTCTTACATCCTCTAAACGTGCTGTACGATCCGGTCTATGGCTACCATGTTGCCTCCTCCTTCCAGGATATGAAACACACAGGAAGAGGAAGTGACATTAGACAGTGATGATATTAAGTGTGTACATTATAATGGTTTAGGGGACTAAGTCAACATTTGATTAAAGTGGAACTCCTGAAGGTCTAAGTGTGTGAGAGTGTACAGTACCAGTCAAAAGTTTTAGAACACCTACACACAACTACTCATTCAAGGTTTTTCCTTTATTTGTACTATTTTCTACAATGTAGAATAATAGTGAAGACATCAAAACTATGAAGTAACACATGTGGAACCATGTAGTAACCAAAAAAGTGTTAAACAAATCAAAATATATTTTATATGTTAGATTCTTCAAAGTAGCCATACTTTGCCTTGATGACAGCTTTGAACACTTTTGGCATTCTCTCAACCAGTTTCACCTGGAATGCTTTTCTAACAGTCTTGAAGAAATTCCAACATGTGCTGTGCACTTGTTGGCTTCTTTTCCTTTACTCTGCAGTCCAACTCATCCAAACCATCTCAATTGGGTTGAGGTCGGGTGATTGTGGAGACCTGGTCATCTGATGCAGCACTCCATCACTCTGTTTCTTGGTCAAATAGTCCTTACACAGCCTGGAGGTGTGTTGGGTCATTGTGCTGTTGAAAAACAAATGATAGTCCCACTAAGCCCGAATCAGATGGGATGGCGTATCGCTGCAGAATGCTGTGGTTGCCATGCTGGTTAAGTGTGACTTGAATTCTAAATAAGTCACTGACAGTGTCACCAGCAAAGCACCCCCACACCATCACACCTCCTCCTCCATGTTTCACGGTGGGAACCACATATGTGGAGATCATCTGTTCACCTACTCTGTGTCACAAGACACAATGTTTGGAACCAAAAATCTCAAATTTGGACCATCAGACCAAAGGACAGATTTCCACCAGTCTAATGTCCATTGCTAGTGTTTCTTGGCCCAAGCAAGTCTCTTCTTATTATTGGTGTCCTTTAGTAGTGGTTTCTTTGCAGCAATTCGACCATGAATGCCTGATTCACACAGTCTCCTCTGAACAGCTGATGTTGAGATGTTGAGATGTGTCTGTTACCTGAACTCTGAAGCATTTATTTAGGCTGCAATTTCTGAGGCTGGTAACTCTAATGAACGTATCCTCTGCAGCAGAGGTAACTCTGGGTCTTCCATTCCTGTGGCGGTCCTCATGAGAGCCAGTTTCAACATAGCGCTTAATGGTTTTGCGACGTTACTTGAAGAAACTTTCAAAGTTCTTAACATTTTCCGGATTGACTGACCTTCATGTTTTCAAGTAATGGACTGTTTGTCTTTTCTTATTTGAGCTGTTCTTGCCATAATGTGGACTTGGTCTTTTCTTCTGTATACCAACCCTACCTTGTCACAACACAACTGATTGGCTCAAACACATTAAGAGGGAAAGAAATTCCACAAATTAACTTTTAACAAGTCACACATGTTAATTTAAATGCATTCCAGGTGATTACCTCATGAAGCTGGTTGAGTGTGTAAAGCTGTCATTAAAGCAAAGGGTGGCTACTTTGAAAAATCTAAAGTATAAAATATATTTAGATTTGTTTTTACACTTTTTTAGTTACTACATGATTCCATATGTGTTATTTCATAGTGTTGATGTCTTCACTATTATTCTACAATGTAGAAAATAGTAAAAATACATTTCACTAAATGTAGGTGGGACGGAAATGTTGTGACCATCCTGTGAGGACTGTGCCAGGAGGTGTGTGTGTGCACATATTGCCATGGACCTTAGGCAGCCTTTAAAGCTCCAGCCCTGGTATTTGGCACTCTCCCGCCCCCTCCTCCCATGGTTCAATCACAAGCACTTTATAATTAACAGTGTCATAGATATTCAGCCAGTTCAGTGCTACTCTAGAGCCAAGATGCGGCCTGGGAAGCCATACTGAGAGGTGTGATATCGCAGCGTGGTTATCCATGGATATTGGACTGAGCATGAGTTTGACTAAGTTTTCCCAAATCACTGTCACTTGGTCAGTCATTTTTCAAATCTCCCTAATGGTTAAGGTAAAGATTTTGGGAAGGGTAAACTGAACCTAGATTAATGGCAACTAACACTGCTTCTGATGTTATAAATGATAATGTTTTTTGGTTGTTAACTAAGGACAGCTGGTATTTGGTATCTTAAAGTGGTATTAGTTCAGATCCAAAGGGTACTGGTAAAGGCAGTGATGTGCAATAAAGCTGGTAGAGCTGCAGTAAAGTCAGGCTGTCACATAACACAGGAAGGGGAGGCTGATGACTATTTTAATGATGTTTGGATGGCCACTATCCCTCTCCTCTGGTCCTTACATTAGCTCGCTCACATTTAGCCAATTTTATGTCCGTCTCTCCCCATCTCATTTGACATCTTATCCCCTCATGGATCCGCTTTTCTCTCTTTAAAAGTCACTCAGGTTAGAAAGATAGAGAGAATTCCAAGTCCAGGGGGCTGAGTAATGAAAGGACCGTTTCCCATGCTTGGTCCTAATTCTTCAGGACTCGTAGCATACAACAAGACTGAGATCTGAGCTTGTATGTGTTTTCATTTCAAGCTAGAAGAGAGGATAGTTTTCCTAAAATGGCCTTATAAATAGAATATACCAGTGTTGGAGCCTGCGGGGTGCTAGTGATGTCCATCCAACAGCACTGTATAGATCTGATTGGTGACAAAAAACGAAGGGCTGCATGGTACACAGAGTCAAGAGCCTTCAGTGTAGAGCTTCAGGCTTGTACACAAATAGTATCACCATAGTCCAATACATATAGAAAAGTACAATGAATCAACTCCTTTTTGGAGCCAAAGGAAAAACAAACCATGTGCCAGTAATAAAACCCAATACACAGCTTGAGTTTCCTGACAAGGTTCTCTACATGGTTGGTGAAGATCAACTTATCATTCATCCAAACTCCCAGATATTTGAAAATGTTGACTTGCTCTATAGAATGTCCTTCCAAGGTACTAATGACATGGTTATCAGAGTGTTTAGTATGGGTAAATACCATGCATTTAGCCAAGGCAGTAATGACATGGTTATCAGAGTGTTTAGTATGGGTAAATACCATGCATTTAGCCAAGGCAGTAATGACATGGTTATCAGAGTGTTTAGTATGGGTAAATACCATGCATTTAACCAAGGCAGTAATGACAAGGTTATCAGAGTGTTTAGTATGGGTAAATACCATGCATTTAGCCAAGGCAGTAATGACAAGGTTATCAGAGTGTTTAGTATTGGTAAATACCATGCATTTAGCCAAGGCAGTAATGACAAGGTTATCAGAGTGTTTAGTATGGGTAAATACCATGCATTTAGCCAAGGTAGTAATGACAAGGTTATCAGAGTGTTTAGTATGGGTAAATACCATGCATTTAGCCAAGGTAGTAATGACATGGTTATCAGAGTGTTTAGTATGGGTAAATACCATGCATTTAGCCAAGGTAGTAATGACATGGTTATCAGAGTGTTTAGTATGGGTAAATACCATGCATTTAGCCAAGGTAGTAATGACATGGTTATCAGAGTGTTTAGTATGGGTAAATACCATGCATTTAGCCAAGGTAGTAATGACAAGGTTATCAGAGTGTTTAGTATGGGTAAATACCATGCATTTAACCAAGGCAGTAATGACAAGGTTATCAGAGTGTTTAGTATGGGTAAATACCATGCATTTAGCCAAGGTAGTAATGACAAGGTTATCAGAGTGTTTAGTATGGGTAAATACCATGCATTTAGCCAAGGTAGTAATGACAAGGTTAGCAGAGTGTTTAGTATGGGTAAATCCCATGCATTTAGCCAAGGTAGTAATGACAAGGTTATCAGAGTGTTTAGTATTGGTAAATACCATGCATTTAGCCAAGGCAGTAATGACAAGGTTATCAGAGTGTTTAGTATGGGTAAATACCATGCATTTAGCCAAGGTAGTAATGACATGGTTATCAGAGTGTTTAGTATTGGTAAATACCATGCATTTAGCCAAGGCAGTAATGACATGGTTATCAGAGTGTTTAGTATGGGTAAATACCATGCATTTAGCCAAGGCAGTAATGACATGGTTATCAGAGTGTTTAGTATGGGTAAATACCATGCATTTAGCCAAGGCAGTAATGACAAGGTTATCAGAGTGTTTAGTATGGGTAAATACCATGCATTTAGCCAAGGCAGTAATGACATGGTTATCAGAGTGTTTAGTATGGGTAAATACCATGCATTTAACCAAGGCAGTAATGACAAGGTTATCAGAGTGTTTAGTATGGGTAAATACCATGCATTTAGCCAAGGCAGTAATGACAAGGTTATCAGAGTGTTTAGTATTGGTAAATACCATGCATTTAGCCAAGGCAGTAATGACAAGGTTATCAGAGTGTTTAGTATGGGTAAATACCATGCATTTAGGTAGTAATGACAAGGTTATCAGAGTGTTTAGTATGGGTAAATACCATGCATTTAGCCAAGGTAGTAATGACATGGTTATCAGAGTGTTTAGTATGGGTAAATACCATGCATTTAGCCAAGGTAGTAATGACATGGTTATCAGAGTGTTTAGTATTGGTAAATACCATGCATTTAGTGACAAGGTTATCAGAGTGTTTAGTATGGGTAAATACCATGCATTTAGCCAAGGTAGTAATGGCATGGTTATCAGAGTGTTCAGTATGGGTAAATACCATGCATTTAGCCAAGGTAGTAATGACATGGTTATCAGAGTGTTTAGTATGGGTAAATACCATGCATTTAGCCAAGGCAGTAATGACAAGGTTATCAGAGTGTTTAGTATGGGTAAATGCCATGCATTTAGCCAAGGCAGTAATGACATGGTTATCAACTGCTGCCACTTGACTAGAGAACAGTGTTAATCTGCTGCTTTTTGAATAGAGAACAGTGTTAAACTGCTGCCATTTGAATAGAGAACAGTGTTAAACTGCTGCCACTTGACTAGAGAACAGTGCTAAACTGCTGCTTTTTGAATAGAGAACAGTGTCAAACTGCTGCCACTTGACTAGAGAACAGTGTTAATCTGCTGCTTTTTGAATAGAGAACAATGTTAAACTGCTGCCATTTGAATAGAGAACAGTGTTAAACTGCTGCCACTTGACTAGAGAACAGTGCTAAACTGCTGCTTTTTGAATAGAGAACAGTGTTAAACTGCTGTCACTTGACTAGAGAAGTGTTAAACTGCTGCCACTTGACTAGAGAACAGTGTTAATCTGCTGCATTTTGAAAAGAGAACAGTGTTAAACTGCTGCCACTTCACTAGAGAACAGTGTTAAACTGCTGCCACTTGACTAGAGAACAGTGTTAATCTGCTGCATTTTGAAAAGAGAACAGTGTTAAACTGCTGCCACTTGAATAGAGAACAGTGTTAAACTGCTGTCACTTGACTAGAGAAATGTTAAACTGCTGCCACTTGACTAGAGAAACTGCTGCCAGACTGAGAAGTGTTAAACTGCTGCCACTTGAATAGAGAACAGTGTTAAACTGCTGTCACTTGACTAGAGAAATGTTAAACTGCTGCCACTTGACTAGAGAACAGTGTTAATCTGCTGCATTTTGAAAAGAGAACATTGTTAAACTGCTGCCACTTGAATAGAGAACAGTGTTAAACTGCTGCCACTTGACAAGAGACCAGTGCTAAAATGCTGCTTTTTGAATAGAGAACAGTGTTAAACTGCTGCCACTTGACTGGAGAACAGTGTCAAACTTCTGCCACTTGACTGGAGAACAGTGTTAAACTGCTGTCACTTGACTAGAGAACAGTGTTAAACTGCTGCCACTTGAATAGAGAACAGTGTTAAACTGCTGCCACTTGACTAGAGAACAGTGTAAAACTGCTGCCACTTGAATAGAGAACAGTGTTAAACTGCTGCCACTTGACTAGAGAACAGTGTTAAACTGCTGCCACTTGAATAGAGAACAGTGTTAAACTGCTGCCACTTGACTAGAGAACAGTGTTAAACTGCTGCCACTTGAATAGAGAACAGTGTTAAACTGCTGTCAAATAGAGAACAGTGTTAAACTGCTGCCACTTGAATAGAGAACAGTGTTAAACTGCTGCCACTTGACAAGAGACCAGTGCTAAAATGCTGCTTTTTGAATAGAGAACAGTGTTAAACTGCTGCCACTTGACTGGAGAACAGTGTTAAACTGCTGTCACTTGACTAGAGAACAGTGTTAAACTGCTGCCACTTGAATAGAGAACAGTGTTAAACTGCTGCCACTGACTAGAGAACAGTGTTAAACTGCTGCCACTTGAATAGAGAACAGTGTTAAACTGCTGTCACTTGAATAGAGAACAGTGTTAAACTGCTGCCACTTGAATAGAGAACAGTGTTAAACTGCTGCCACTTGACTAGAGAACAGTGTTAAACTGCTGCCACTTGAATAGAGAACAGTGTTAAACTGCTGCCACTTGACTAGAGAACAGTGTTAAACTGCTGCCACTTGAATAGAGAACAGTGTTAAACTGCTGTCACTTGAATAGAGAACAGTGTTAAACTGCTGCCACTTGACTAGAGAACAGTGTTAATCTGCTGCATTTTGAAAAGAGAACATTGTTAAACTGCTGCCACTTGAATAGAGAACAGTGTTAAACTGCTGCCACTTGACAAGAGACCAGTGCTAAAATGCTGCTTTTTGAATAGAGAACAGTGTTAAACTGCTGCCACTTGACTGGAGAACAGTGTCAAACTTCTGCCACTTGACTGGAGAACAGTGTTAAACTGCTGTCACTTGACTAGAGAACAGTGTTAAACTGCTGCCACTTGAATAGAGAACAGTGTTAAACTGCTGTCACTTGAATAGAGAACAGTGTTAAACTGCTGTCACTTGACTAGAGAACAGTGTTAAACTGCTGTCACTTGAATAGAGAACAGTGTTAAACTGCTGCCACTTGAATAGAGAACAGTGTTAAACTGCTGCCACTTGACTAGAGAACAGTGTTAAACTGCTGCCACTTGAATAGAGAACAGTGTCAAACTTCTGCCACTTGACTGGAGAACAGTGTTAAACTGCTGTCACTTGACTAGAGAACAGTGTTAAACTGCTGCCACTTGAATAGAGAACAGTGTTAAACTGCTGTCACTTGAATAGAGAACAGTGTTAAACTGCTGTCACTTGACTAGAGAACAGTGTTAAACTGCAGTAGGGATGACCAGAGACGTTCTCTTGATAAGTGTGTGAATTGGACATTTTTCCTGTACTGCTAAACATTCAAAATGTAACGAGTACTTTTGGGTGTCAGGCAAAATGTATGGAGTAAAAAGTACAGCATTTTCTATAGGAATGTAGTAATGTAAAAGTTGTTAAAAATATAAATAGTAAAGTCCAGATACCACAAACAGCTACTTAAGTAGTACTTTAAAGTATTTTTACTTAAGTACTTTACACCACTGGTGGCAGGGAATAAAATATGTGACGGCCCTGTATTACTGGTTGAGGTACATGACACTGTCATGTCATGTGATTCATGTACAGTATTATATACAGTACCAGTCAACAGTTTGGCCACACCTACTCATTCAAGGGTTTATATTTATTTTGTACTATTTTCTACATTGTAGAATAATAGTGAAGACATCAAAACTATGAAATAACGCACATAGAATCGTATAGTATGGTACATATAATGGCAACAGTCAAACTGAGTCAACAACATTTTTATTAATTAGTTGAGGGGTAATAATGCACAGGTAAACAACATTTAAAAAACGTTTTTTTAACAGTTCAGATTCAAAAGGTGTGGTGCCTCACTAGTTATAGGATATAGCTTCTGATCAGATCAACTTCAACATCGGCAAAACATTTTCTCAGAACTAAGTATTCTCCTCAACATAACCCATCACCACATGTTTTGTATCCAGTCTATAATGGTACATTTTCAGAACAAAGATTTATCTAAAACTTGTTGAAATTGTAAATGTTTTTGAGATAAAACATTAAAGTGAGGAAAATAACATTTGTGAAAAAAAGGAAGGCATCTTAGCCTATAGACTCCCCAGGTACAAAAGTCACACAGTCCAGACTACTAAAAAGCTCAGGCGACAACACGCCTATTTCAAGGGGTAGTAAGTGCACTAATTAGAGAAACAAACACAGATACGCCTCCTTGTTGATCCTTAGATATCGACAAACGGATTCTCAATAATTGTGTCCTGAAAATCAACATTTAATGTGCATTATCAAACTTATTAAAACAATGTATTTCAACATCCCATGGCATTTGATGAACTTCAACTAACTATTGTTATCACTGAGAAAAAAATAAAAGAACAATTTCTTAAGCAAACAAACAAAGGGATAGGGTAGGTGAAAACAATGTGCCATTAAATGAGTAAATTACAACAAAATATGGTGTAAACCTATTTTTGCAGTTGCTGCTGTATTCTACGCTCAAACAGGATATATGTGTTCTCCACATCATCTCGGAAGACTGATAGGGTGAAGTATGAAGATATGGTACCAGTCCATAGTGTGGACACACCACTGAAGGGTTTTTCTTTATTTTCACTATTTTCTACATTGTAGAATAATTAGTGAGGACATCAAAACTATGATATAACACATATGGAATCATGTAGTAACCAAAACAGTGTTAAATATTTTATATCTTCAAAGTAGCCACCCTTTGCCCTGATGACAGCTTTGCATACTGTTGGTATTCTCTCAACCAGCTTCAAGAGGAATGCTTTTCCAACCGTCTTGAAGGAGTTCCCACATATGCTGAGCACTTGTTGGCTGCTTTTCCTTCACTCTGCGGTCCAACTTATCCCTAACCATCTCAGTTGGGTTGAGGTCGGGTGATTGTGGAGGCCAGGTCATCTGATGCAGCACTCACTCCATCACTCTCCTTCTTTGTCAAATAGCCCTAACACAGACTGGAGGTGTGTTTTGGGTTACTGTCCTGTTGAAAAACAAATGATAGTCCCACTAAGCACAAAACAGATGGGATGGTGTATCGCTGCGGTATCCATGCTGGTAAGTGTGCTTTCAATTTTAAATAAATCAGACAGTGTTACCGGCAAAGCACCTCCACAACATCACAACTCCTCCTCCATGCTTCACGGTGGGAACCACACATGCAGAGATCACCTGTTCACCTACTCTGCATCTTTCAAAGACACGGCGGTTGGAACCAAAAATCTCCGATTTGGAATCATCGGACCAAAGGACACATTTCCGCCAGTCCATAATGTCCATTGCTCGTGTTTCTTGGCCCAAGCAACTCTCTTCTTATTATTGGTGTCCTTTAGTAGTGGATTCTTTGCAGCAATTCGAGTAACCATGTCAACTTAACCTTTTCACAAACTGCCACCACTTTCAGATTAACTAGATAATATACATACGTGATTATAAAAGAGGTCTGCTGCTTTGAGAGAGATATTCTGCTCTATTGATATAAATATACATAAAAAATGTCATGACATTTTACTTAAATCAAAGTATTACAATTGTTTTGTGAATTCAAGTATCTGCTTTAAGTATGTATTATGGATAAAATATTAAAATGAGCTTATTGCACATTAGCATTTTCATAAATTAAAGACATTTCATTTAAAACGTAATTTCCTTTTACGCTGAAATATTCGACTGGCAGAACAGCCTAAAATGTGTAGCATTTCTGAGGATCAGCTTAGTTAGGTGGACCTGTTATCTACTCATTGAACCGGGACACAGAGATCTAAATGTTCTTGTTTCATTTTACAGTCCTGGGTTACAACCCTCCATATAGGAGGTTTAGGTTGGAGTAGGGTGAAGCTGCCTCTTAGAAGCTGATCTACGGGCAGTTTTGTGTCTTTACGCATCATTCTTAAGGTAAACATTTAGGCTGATTATAAATCATTTTCTTCCCGGAGCGTAAAGTATTTTTCTCTGCTCTTCATGTGCAAAAAGACTAAATGGGGGGAAGAGAGGAAAGGGGTTAAAGTGCAAGACAATTAATGACCGGGAATCTGTCCATATACATAACAACATCTAAGCCTTCATTTTAGGTTTTTACATTTCCTAAAAGATTAAAGTAACTTAAACTTGTTTTTTTTTACTTTAAAAAAAGCTAAATTGGTTAATACACCACTAACAAAGAGAGTTCCAAACCTCTGTCTTCCTCTCCCGACTCCCAGACAGTCCTAGGAAAATTCTAGCTTCGTCCATTTTAAATGGGAACAATTACTACAACATTCCCACATTTAATTCAGACTATGAGGTCCAATGGCAAAACTTATATTAAACTAAATCTACACATCTTCAAACTTTGTGGATATGCTGTTTACATTGCTTGAGTGTAGATATAGATTTTAGTGTCGATGTTTGTGTTAACATCCCCAATCATATGCCCCAAGGTCTAATTACTGTCACCAATATTCGATAAAATCTCATATCATTTTGTGAAAATGGTGCAAATTTCCTACATTTCAGTGTAATTGAAACAAAGACTTAGCCAGAGCATTAGGACACAGTGATGTGATGTATGATGTATGTGGTCTTTCACTAATTTTGAAAAGAAAAGCCAAAGAAAACAAAGAGACATTATCATTATCAAAACAACCTCTCGACTTCGACATTCAGCTGACATTCAGCTGACATTCAGCTGACATTCAGCTGACACAATAAAACAAACAAAAGACGTTAAAGTGTAAAACAACAAAAATGAAAAGGAGTGGGATCGCTTTGGACCAAATTTGACCTTCCTGCCTTGAAGAAAGAGGGATGACGTCATTGCTTTGACTATATATATATACTGTATATAGATAGATATAGTATCACCTCACTATCCTAATAGAATATCATTTGAAAAATCTCTCAAACACAACATGAAACTAAAGACATGTAGAGGGAAAATGCAAACACTTTTGTTTAGAAAAATACATTTTTACACAGAGGAGGACTATAACGTTGATAACAATGAACCCCTGTTGTCAATAGTTTAACTGAAATGATGCTTGGAAATGGAATGGAGGAAACTAAATAAACATATCAACATATACCAGGAGACACAAACTGTATACAGTATATTTAAAACACAAAGATCTGAGTGCAGTTGTTTTTAGTTTTCTCTGTCCGCCAGTCCTTGAGGTATCCAAAACATCCTTGAGCTTACTGGCGTAATGTGGATAGATAGACATAGCCTCTCTGGCTCTTGGGTTGAAAGCAGAGCTACTCGGGGGGAGGGGGCACCCACTTGGGCTTACTCCTCCGTGTGGTGGGTTGGTTGGGCCGTCTGTTTAGCGTCAGGCTCCCTGGGTTTCCTGTCTCTGTCAGGACCGGGGTCTGGCCCATGTTCAGGGTGGGGGTTGAGTTTTGGGTGGTGCTGAAAAAAGTGTTTGTTTGGACGGGGGTGGCCTCAGGGGGGCGCTCTTTGGGCTTGCGGTCTCTCTTCTTTCCCATGGTGGCTCCGTTCTTGACCTCCGTTTTCCCTTGGTAGTCTGGCGGTTTGCTCCTGCTGCTGCTGGGCAACATGTGGCTGAAGGCTCGGAACCAGTTCTGTAACATGATCATGTTGAGGGGAAAACATTCAACTGCATGTTACTACAAGTGGATGACATCTACCTGTGTGTTTTAAACTGTGTGTCTGAATGAGTGAACGTCTCAACTGTGTGTTTTAAACTGTGTGTCTGAATGAGTGAACATCTCATCTGTGTGTTTTACAATGTGTGTCTGAATGAGTGAACATCTCACCTGTGAGTGGGTCTATCAGGCCCACTTGTAAAGGACTGTTTATGTATGTCTGTCTCACCTGTGAGTGGGTCTATCAGGCCCACTTGTAAAGGACTGTTTATGTATGTCTGTCTCACCTGTGAGTGGGTCTATCAGGCCCACTTGTAAAGGACTGTTTATGTATGTCTGTCTCACCTGTGAGTGGGTCTATCAGGCGCTTTGAGTGGGTCTGTCAGGCCCACCTGTAAAAGACTGTTTATGTATGTTTGTCTCACCTGTGAGTGGGTCTATCAGGCGCACATTTGAGTGGGTCTGTCAGGCCCACCTGTAAAAGACTGTTTATGTATGTCTGTCTCACCTGTCAGTGGGTCTATCAGGCGCACATTTGAGTGGGTCTGTCAGGCCCAGTTGTAAAGGACTGTTTATGTATGTTTGTCTCACCTGTGAGTGGGTCTATCAGGCGCACCTGTGAGTGGGTCTATCAGGCCCACCCGTGAGTGGGTCTATGAGGCCCACCTGTCAAGGACTGTTTATGTATGTCTGTCTCACCTGTGAGTGGGTCTATCAGGCCCACTTGTAAAGGACTGTTTATGTATGTCTGTCTCACCTGAGAGTGGGTCTGTCAGGCCCACCTGTAAAGGACTGTTTATGTATGTCTGTCTCACCTGTGAGTGGGACTATCAGGCCCACCTGTAAAGAACTGTTTATGTATGTCTGTCTCACCTGAGAGTGGGTCTGTCAGGCCCACCTGTAAAGGACTGTTTATGTATGTCTGTCTCACCTGAGAGTGGGTCTATCAGGCCCACCTGTAAAGAACTGTTTATGTATGTCTGTCTCACCTGAGAGTGGGTCTGTCAGGCCCACCTGTAAAGGACTGTTTATGTATGTCTGTCTCACCTGAGAGTGGGTCTGTCAGGCCCACCTGTAAAAGACTGTTTATGTATGTCTGTCTCACCTGTGAGTGGGTCTATCAGGCGCACCTGTGAGTGGGTCTATCAGGCCCACCTGTAAAGAACTGTTTATGTATGTCTGTCTCACCTGTGAGTGGGTCTATCAGGCTCACTTGTAAAGGACTGTTTATGTATGTCTGTCTCACCTGTGAGTGGGTCTATCAGGCCCAGTTGTAAAGGACTGTTTATGTATGTTTGTCTCACCTGTGAGTGGGTCTATCAGGCGCACCTGTGAGTGGGTCTATCAGGCCCACCCGTGAGTGGGTCTATGAGGCCCACCTGTCAAGGACTGTTTATGTATGTCTGTCTCACCTGTGAGTGGGTCTATCAGGCCCACTTGTAAAGGACTGTTTATGTATGTCTGTCTCACCTGAGAGTGGGTCTGTCAGGCCCACCTGTAAAGGACTGTTTATGTATGTCTGTCTCACCTGAGAGTGGGTCTATCAGGCCCACCTGTAAAGGACTGTTTATGTATGTCTGTCTCACCTGAGAGTGGGTCTATCAGGCCCACCTGTAAAGGACGGTTTATGTATGTCTGTCTCACCTGAGAGTGGGTCTATCAGGCCCACCTGTAAAGGACGGTTTATGTATGTCTGTCTCACCTGAGAGTGGGTCTATCAGGCCCACCTGTAAAGGACTGTTTATGTATGTCTGTCTCACCTGAGAGTGGGTCTATCAGGCCCACCTGTAAAGGACACCTCTGTCTCACCTGAGAGGGTCTATCAGGCCCACCTGTAAAGAACTGTTTATGTATGTCTGTCTCACCTGTGAGTGGGTCTATCAGGCGCACCTGTGAGTGGGTCTATCAGGCCCACCTGTAAAGGACTGTTTATGTATGTCTGTCTCACCTGTGAGTGGGTCTATCAGGCGCACCTGTGAGTGGGTCTATCAGGCCCACCTGTAAAGAACTGTTTATGTATGTCTGTCTCACCTGAGAGTGGGTCTATCAGGCCCACCTGTAAAGAACTGTTTATGTATGTCTGTCTCACCTGAGAGTGGGTCTGTCAGGCCCACCTGTAAAAGACTGTTTATGTATGTCTGTCTCACCTGTGAGTGGGTCTATCAGGCGCACCTGTGAGTGGGTCTATCAGGCCCACCCGTGATGGGTCTATCAGGCCCACCCGTCTATCAGGCCCACCTGTAAAGAACTGTTTATGTATGTCTGTCTCACCTGAGAGTGGGTCTGTCAGGCCCACCTGTAAAGGACTGTTTATGTATGTCTGTCTCACCTGAGAGTGGGTCTGTCAGGCCCACCTGTAAAAGACTGTTTATGTATGTCTGTCTCACCTGTGAGTGGGTCTATCAGGCGCACCTGTGAGTGGGTCTATCAGGCCCACCCGTGAGTGGGTCTATCAGGCCCACCTGTAAAGGACTGTTCATGTATGTCTGTCTCACCTGTTGGTGGGTCTATCAGGCCCACCTGTAAATAACTGTTTATGTATGTCTGTCTCACCTGAGAGTGGGTCTTGCTGATGTGGTATTTGACACCACTCTCTGAGCTGAATTCCTTCTGGCACAGTAAGCAGGTGTACTTCCCTGCATCGCCCTCTGCCTGCAGCACACAGAAACATACCCCAGTCAAGCGTAGGTACAAGTTGTCCCTGAACTCAACAGAGTGATACAGAGTCAGATATTTTTTGAATCCTTTTAAGGTCCTACCTGGTTACAGTTGGCTAGATGAGCTTTGAGTCCCGACACACTGGAGTAAACAGCTTCACAGCTCTGAAAACAGAGAGGAACAACAACACAGACACCTGAAATGTATAAAAGCAACTGGATTACTTAAAATACAGGATTTATCTGGTTTAATGTACAGAACATGTTGTCCAGAGGTTCTTACTCCGTTGGAGCAGCAGATGAAGCCCTTCTCTTTGACCTCGTTCTTCCAGCTCTCCAGCAGCTTGGGACTGAACATGGGAAGACCAGGACGAGTGTAGTTCAACTGGGGGAGGAAGACAGGGACCACATGTTAAATGTGTTTGTATGTGTGTATGTACCTGTGTATGTCTTACCCTCTTGCTGTCCGGTACCAGGTCGTCTCGCTTGGTGCCCCAGTCCTTGTCCAGTTCATCTTCTGCTATCTCCTGCAGGTGGAACACTGCTACCTGGGCAGACCGACGTCTCACCCTACCACTAGGAGTCCTCTCAAAGTCCTCCCCCAGCCCCTCTCTCTCCCTCTCTCTCCCATCTCTCTCCCTACCCGCAGACAACTCCTGACCCTTTTCGTTGTCCTTCCTGTCTCTCTCCCTCTCTCTCCCATCCTTCTCCTTACCCGCAGACAACTCCTGACCCTTTTCGTTGTCTTTCTTCTCTCTCTCCCTCTCTCTCCCATCCTTCTCCCTTACCCGCAGACAACTCCTGACCCTTTTCGTTGTCTTTCTTCTCTCTCTCCCTCTCTCTCCCATCCTTCTCTCCCAACTCCTGACCCTTTCGTTGTCTTTCTTCTCTCTCTCCCTCTCTCTCCCATCCTTCTCCCTACCCGCAGACAACTCCTGACCCTTTTCGTTGTCCTTCCTGTCTCTCTCCCTCTCTCTCCCATCCTTCTCCCTACCCGCAGACAACTCCTGACCCTTTTCGTTGTCCTTCCTGTCTCTCTCCCTCTCTCTCCCATCCTTCTCCCTACCCGCAGACAACTCCTGACCCTTTTCGTTGTCCTTCCTGTCTCTCTCCCTCTCTCTCCCATCCTTCTCCCTACCCGCAGACAACTCCTGACCCTTTTCGTTGTCCTTCCTGTCTCTCTCCCTCTCTCTCCCATCCTTCTCCCTACCCGCAGACAACTCCTGACCCTTTTCGTTGTCTTTCCTCTCTCTCTCCCTCTCTCTCCCATCCTTCTCTCTCTCCATGTGGTTCTGTTCCCTCCTTCCTGCAGGCTGTCCCTCCTCTGTTCTCATCTGGAAGAGAGGAGGGACACAGCCCAGTCAGAGACCAATGAGAAGAGGATTCACAGCGATTCAATCAATCATACATTTCTGCCACAGGAATGGCTGAACGAACCAGATGGAACTCATTTCCATAATTAACAGCATATATGACATTTCAAGACACACTAGTCATAATAGTGTAATAGTAAACGTTCAGTTCTCTCTTACCCCTCTGCCGGTGGTATTGTTGTTAGTGGTGGGGTGTTCAGTGCAGAGGTGGTAGTCTCTGCCAGTCTTAGAGCGGTAGGTCTTCCCACAGTGCTGACACAGAAATACAGGCTTGTCCTCCTCTGATAGCTGTCTGCCACAGCGCTTCTGATGGTATTGGTATCCCATCAGGCTGAAAAAATGGGCTGAGCAGCTCTGTGTGTGTGTGTGTGTGTGTGTGTGTGTGTGTGTGTGTGTGTGTGTGTGTGTGTGTGTGTGGTGTGTGTGTGTGTGTGGTGTGTGTGTGTGTGTGGGCAACATTTAAAGAGGGGGAAATAGAACATTCACATTAGACTGGAAATCAGGTTGGTGGAGCGGAGTATGGATTTGTCTAACGAAGGCAACCATCACATTGGGTCTATTAGTCATCTAACGTTTTTTATATAGTCTAATTAACATAAACATATATTTCTCAGGAGAGATGGCCAACCATTTTTTGTGGTTGTTTGACATAAGAATGAGACAGAAGTGGAGGAAAGATTGAACATGTCCATGGACGAAGAAAGGTTATTGTAAATGTCTCTGTCTCCGCAGCCCTGCCTCTTCCCCTCTCTGCACCGTAGTGTGAGGAATTGATGACAGTGTGTTGATGTATGTTTGGGCAGAATAACAAGAAAGAGAGGAGAGGAGGGAGAAAGAGAGAGAGCGAGCGAGGTAAATGGAGATGGAGGGGAGTTCAGCATAAATAGAGAAGAAAATTGAATACATTTGGAGAAGATAGCAAGAGAAAGAAGTGGGAGAAAAGAGAGAAAGAAAGACAAAAAACGTGTTGAATCAACGTCGATTCCATGTCATTTCAACCCCCAAAAATGGACGTTGAATTAACGAGAAATACTGATTGGATTTGCAAAAAGAAAGGGAAAATTTGATTTTTTTTCACCCAACCTAAATCCAATGACATGGTGACAATTTTAGTTGATTTAACATTAGTTGGCAACTCAGCCAAATGTAAATCCAAACTACACATTGAACTGACGTCTGTGCCCAGTTGGAGGAGACATACCTCCCTAGGACACTTGATTCGTCCCGTCTGTTTGAGCACTCTACGCAGCCTCTCTCTCTCCTCCTGCACATCCTCCATCTGGTCCTCGCTCCCCAAAGCCTGAGGGGGGGGGGAAACACAGCGTCGTACCAGTGTCCCCTCAAAACACCTCCCCCTCCTAAACCAGGCCTAGAAAATGTGATTTCGGGCGATGCCAGAATCATTAAATGTTTTCATGGCAATCCCGTTACTCTATGCATGTTGTGACAATTGTCAAACTAATGTTTTCACCAAGGTGTTTATCAAAAAACACATGCCGGATAAAACGAGCAGCGGACTGCACAGCACAGCCAGAGAAAGGAGGAAAGGGGCTACAGATCTGGGCAGTGATTAAGTGCATATGTGACCCGTTTCAAAAAGCGTATGTCACATGTCACTACTTCACAAGAGAGGCATTTAAATGTTGTTTGTTTTATTATTTGATCAAAATGCGTTTTTTTTTTGTTGTCAGAAATGCCTTCTGGATCATGTGAACCTTCATGTGCCTTAATAACAAACTTGTATGCCGCCTGTAAATACAAATAAAATAGTTCAATTACGAGCCTAGTTGTTTTAGCCACGGGAAAAAGTCAGGAGCCATGATTGGCTGAGATAATGGATGGGCTGGACATGCAGAGAGATGAGTTTGGGATTTTTCTGCCATGTAGCATGCTTCTGTCTATAACGTGAGCTGGTCAGTATGTGTAGATAATCCTTTCTACCACGGCTGTTTTTGAAAGATATCATTGCTACTCAACATTACTACCCTGAAGTTGTGACAGACTACTTTCTGGCTCTGAAAATGAATCAGACGATAAGGAAATCCCTGATTTAGGTAAAAACATTTTCACTGAACCAGACATTGTAGGGTCTTCTGATGACAGTGATGGGGAAGAAACGGCGATCAACAGTGTTGTTGACCGAGTTTTGAAAACAATGGAATGCTCGGTGGAAGCAGAGAGATGATTACCAAAAGAGTCGAAAAGAGAACACAGAAGGCTTTTGTATAAAACACCTGACTCTGGATCACAGATCACACTGTCGGTCCGAATCCAGGTGGTGGGTCACAGATATTGAGAGAACAACTCTCTGGATTGAAATGCAACTGTGGATACACGCTCGGGTGCATCTTAATGGCCTAAATTAGCATCCACCAAATCGGTTTCTCTTGTGTTTTTAGATCTGTACACATCTACAGACGATTGAGATCCAGATACATCCTTAGTCTGCCAGGGAAAGGAGGGAGATAAGATGGTAGATCAGAGGAATACATGTAATTCCCACACTAAAGCAAAGCAAAGAGAATCTTGTCACAGTCAGGCCCTGAGGCGAGAGAACACACACTCCCGCCAGCCTTAGATTCACGAGGGGACACGGCAGAACCACCAGCATTTCTTCTTAAAACCTATATCAGACACGAGAGAGAAGGAAAGGGGTGAGAGAATGAGAGAGAAAGAATGAGAGTGGGAAAGAACGATATGGAAATGTGGTGAGAGTGTGAGAGGAAGGGAGAGAGAGACTGAGAAAGAGGGGGGTTACTAGAGAGAGAAACATCAGAGGTAGTGTATCACAGTGGCAGTTACAACAACAAGGTCAAAGCCAGCAGGTGACCTCTGTCACTGTGTCATCCTGCTGCTGTGTTTTCCCACACTGCTCAGCCATTTGACCAGAGGACATACACTGGGTACAGATTAGCAAGGATGCCACTTCTGCAGGTATTTCAGGACAAACACACACACATACACCCACACAGACACACACAAACACAAATGAAAGTGTTTGGGACATGTTAGTTCATGAATATTTGATGATACTTTTTAAGTCAGTGGTTTTGAATTATTCAACAAACTTAATTGGAGAGCCATTCCACTAACAACGGATAGATATGTTGTGGTGTGGGGGCTGTGCTTTGGCAAAGTGGGTGGGGTTATATCCTTCCTGTTTGGCCCTGTCCGGGGGTGTCCTCGGATGGGGCCACAGTGTCTCCTGACCCCTCCTGTCTCAGCCTCCAGTATTTATGCTGCAGTAGTTTATGTGTCGGGGGCCTAGGGTCAGTTTGTTATATCTGGAGTACTTCTCCTGTCCTATTCGGTGTCCTGTGTGAATCTAAGTGTGCGTTCTCTAATTCTCTCCTTCTCTCTTTCTTTCTCTCTCTCGGAGGACCTGAGCCCTAGGACCATGCCCCAGGACTACCTGACATGATGACTCCTTGCTGTCCCCAGTCCACCTGGCCATGCTGCTGCTCCAGTTTCAACTGGCCTGGGCCCTAGGACCATGTCCCAGGACTACCTGACATGAGGACTCCTTGCTGTCCCCAGTCCACCTGGCCATGCTCCTGCTCCAGTTTCAACTGTTCTGCCTTACTATTATTCAACCATGCTGGTCATTTATGAACATTTGAACATCTTGGCCACGTTCTGTTATAATCTCCACCCGGCACAGCCAGAAGAGGACTGGCCACCCCACATATGCTCTCTCTAATTCTCTCTTTCTTTCTCTCTCTCGGAGGACCTGAGCCCTAGGACCGTGCCCCAGGACTACCTGACATGATGGCTCCTTGCTGTCCCCAGTCCACCTGACTGTGCTGCTGCTCCAGTTTCAACTGTTCTGCCTTATTATTATTCGACCATGCTGGTCATTTATGAACATTTGAACATCTTGGTCATGTTCTGTTATAATCTCTACCCGGCACAGCCAGAAGAGGACTGGCCACCCCACATAGCCCGGTTCCTCTCTAGGTTTCTTCCTAGGTTTTGGCCTTTCTAGGGAGTTTTTCCTAGCCACCGTGCTTTTACACCTGCATTGTTTGCTGTTTGGGGTTTTAGGCTGGGTTTCTGTACAGCACTTTGAGATATCAGCTGATGTACGAAGGGCTATATAAATAAATTTGATTTGATTTGATTTGATATGTTGATATCTTAATGAACGTCTCTACTGCACCAGAATGTAATGAGCAGAGACTGAAGACAAAGGTCTTAAACAGTTTTACTTCAGTTGTACAGAGGGCATAACTCCTCTTACATGTAAACAAATCAGCGATGATGGCAAGGTTGAATGGAACACACACACACACACACACACACACACACACACACACACACACACACACTAGAGGTCGACCGATTAATCAGAATGGCAGATTAATTAGGGCCGATTCATAACAATCTGATTTTTGGACACATGAAGTTGTTGAGCTCAGAATTGGACACCGTTTTTTTTTGACACCTTTATTTAATCTTTATTTAACAAGTCAGTTAAGAACACGTTCTTATTTTCAATGACGGCCTAGGAACGGTGGGTTGACTGCCTCGTTCAGGGGCAGAACGACAGATTTTCACCTTGTCAGCTCAGGGTATCCAATCTTGCAACCTTACAGTTAACTAGTCCAACGCTCTAACCACCTGATTACATTGCACTCCACGAGGAGCCTGGTAAGCCAAGGTAAGTTGCTAGCGAGCATTAAACTTATCTTATAAAAAACAATCAATCATAATCACTAGTCAACTACACATGGTTGATGATATTACTAGTTTATCTAGCGTGTCCTGCGTTGTATATAAACAATGCGGTGCGTATCGTTGCTCCAATGTGTACCTAACCATGAACATCAATGCCTTTCTTAAAATCAATACACAGAAGTATATATTCTTAAACCTGCATATTTAGCTAAAAGAAATCCAGGTTAGCAGGCAATATTAACCAGGTGAAATTGTGTCACTTCTCTTGCGTTCATTGCACGCAGAGTCAGTGCATATGCAACAGTTTGGGCCGCCTAAATTGCCAGAATTTTACGTAATTATGACATAACATTGAAGGTTGTACAATGTAACAGGAATATTTAGACTAAATGGATGCCACCCGTTAGATAAAATACGGAACGGTTCCGCATTTCACTGAAAGAATAAACGTCTTGTTTTCGAGATGATAGTTTCCGGATTCGACCATATTAATGACCTAAGGCTCGTATTTCTGTGTGTTATTATTTCTGTGTTATTATGTTATAATTAAGTCTATGATTTGATAGAGCAGTCTGACTGAGCAATGATAGGCAGCAGCAGGCTCGCAAGCATTCATTCAAACAGCACTTTTGTGCGATTTGCCAGCAGCTCTTCGTTGTACTTCAAGCATTGAGCTGTTGTCGCGACTTCCGCCGAAGCGTCACCGGCTTTCTAGTCACCACCGATCCATGTTTCAGTTTCGTTTTGTCTGTATTACACACACCTGGTTTCAATTCCCATATCATGTTCCTTATTTAACCCTCTGACAAAGACACATTGTAACGGCCGTCGTGGGAAGAAGGTGAGGACCAATGCGCAGCGTGGTACGTGTTCATCTTTTTAATAAAGTAAACTGAACACTGAATAACAAAACAACAAAGAAACAACCGGAACAGTTCTGTCTGGTGTCGACACACAAAGACTAAAAACAACCACCCACAAAACACAATGGAAAACAGGCTCCCTAAATATGGTTCTCAATCAGGGACAACGATTGACAGCTGCCTCTGATTGAGAACCATACCAGGCCAAACACAGAAATAGAAAATCATAGAAAAACTAACATAGACAACCCACCCAACTCACGCCCTGACCATACTAAAACAAAAGACAAAACAAAGGAACTAAGGTCAGAACGTGACAGCTGTTTATGACTTCAAGTCTACCAACTCCCGAGATTCGGCTGGTGTAACCGATGTGAAATGGCTAGCTAGTTAGCGGGGTAGCTCAGTTGGTAGAGCATGGCGCTTGTAACGCCAGGGTAGTGGGTTCGATTCCCGGGACCACCCATACGTAGAATGTATGCATAAGTCGCTTTGGATAAAAGCGTCTGCTAAATGGCATTTTATTTTTTTATTTTATTTAAAAAAAAATATCTTTTCAAACATCACTCGCTCTGAGACTTGGAGAGGTTGTTCCCCTTGCACTGCAAGGGCCGCGGCTTTTGTGGAGCGATGGGTAACGCTGCTTCGAGGGTGGCTGTTGTCGTTGTGTTCCTGGTTCGAGCCCAGGGAAGAGAGAGGAGAGGGGCGGAAGCTATACTGTTAATACTGGCAATACTGGCAATACTAAAGTGCCTGTAAGAACATCCAATAGTCAAAGGTTAATGAAATACAAATGGTTTAGAGAGAGTAGTCCTATAATAACTACAACCTAAAACTTCTTACCTGGGAATATTGAAGACTCATGTTAAAAGGAACCACCAGCTTTCATATGTTCTCATGTTCTGAGCAAGGAACTGAAACGTTAGCTTTCTTACATGGCACATATTGCACTTTTACTTTCTTCTCCAACACTTAGTTTTTGAATGATTTAAAAATCATAATCGGTCGACCTCTAACACAGAGGATAAATGTTCATTCATTAATATTTTAGGATGGGGCGGGAGGAAAAACATGAAAAGTTGTTGGTTCGAATCCCCGAGATGCCTAGGTGAAAAATCTGTCAAATCAAGTCGCCGTGTCCACGAATGCAGGAGAGAGGGGTTTGTTGATATATTATTGAATCCCTGAGATGACTAGGTGATAGAGACAGAGGGTTTGTTGATATATTATTGAATCCCTGAGATGACTAGGTGATAGAGACAGAGAGGGTTTGTTGATATATTAATGAATCCCTGAGATGACTAGGTGATAGAGACAGAGAGGGTTTGTTGATATATTAATGAATCCCTGAGATGACTAGGTGATAGAGACAGAGGGGTTTGTTGATATATTAATGAATCCCTGAGATGACTAGGTGATGGAGACAGAGGGGTTTGTTGATATATTAATGAATCCCTGAGATGACTAGGTGATAGAGAGAGGTTTGTTGATATATTAATGAATCCCTGAGATGACTAGATAGAGACAGAGGGGTTTGTTGATATATTAATGAATCCCTGAGATGACTAGGTGATAGAGACAGAGGGGTTTGTTGATATATTAATGAATCCCTGAGATGACTAGGTGATGGAGACAGAGGGGTTTGTTGATATATTAATGAATCCCTGAGATGACTAGGTGATAGAGAGAGGTTTGTTGATATATTAATGAATCCCTGAGATGACTAGGTGATAGAGACAGAGAGGGTTTGTTTATATATTAATGAATCCCTGCGATGACTAGGTGATAGAGACAGAGAGGGTTTGTTGATATATTAATGAATCCCTGAGATGACTAGGTGATAGAGACAGAGAGGGTTTGTTGATATATTAATGAATCCCTGAGATGACTAGGTGATAGAGACAGAGAGGGTTTGTTGATATATTAATGAATCCCTGAGATGACTAGGTGATAGAGACAGAGAGGGTTTGTTGATATATTAATGAATCCCTGAGATGACTAGGTGATAGAGACAGAGAGGGTTTGTTGATATATTAGATGAATCCCTGAGATGACTAGGTGATAGAGACTGAGATGACTAGGTGATAGAGACAGAGGGGTTTGTTGATATATTAATGAATCCCTGAGATGACTAGGTGATAGAGACAGAGAGGGTTTGTTGATATATTAATGAATCCCTGAGATGACTAGGTGATAGAGACAGAGGGGTTTGTTGATATATTAATGAATCCCTGAGATGACTGATAGAGACAGAGAGGGTTTGTTGATATATTAATGAATCCCTGAGATGACTAGGTGATAGAGACAGAGAGGGTTTGTTGATATATTAATGAATCCCTGAGATGACTAGGTGATAGAGACAGAGGGGTTTGTTGATATATTAATGAATCCCTGAGATGACTAGGTGATAGAGACAGAGAGGGTTTGTTGATATATTAATGAATCCCTGAGATGACTAGGTGATAGAGACAGAGAGGGTTTGTTGATATATTAATGAATCCCTGAGATGACTAGGTGATAGAGACAGAGAGGTTTGTTGATATATTAATGAATCCCTGAGATGACTAGGTGATAGAGACAGAGAGGGTTTGTATGATATATTAATGAATCCCTGAGATGACTTTGTTGATATATTAATGAATCCCTGAGATGACAGGTGATAGAGACAGAGAGGGTTTGTTGATATATTAATGAATCCCTGAGATGACTAGGTGATAGAGACAGAGGGGTTTGTTGATATATTAATGAATCCCTGAGATGACTAGGTGATAGAGACAGAGAGGGGTTTGTTGATATATTAATGAATGAATCCCTGAGATGACTAGGTGATAGAGACAGAGAGGGTTTGTTGATATATTAATGAATCCCTGAGATGACTAGGTGATAGAGACAGAGAGGTGTTTGCAGGAGGAGATATAGATATGTGTCCACTAATGCAGGAGGACAAAGAATCCACTAATGCAGATGACAAGAGATATGACTAATGAGGAGGACAAAGAGATATGGTCCACTAATGCAGGATGAGATAGAGATTGTGTCCACTAATGCAGGATAGATGAATCCACTAATGCAGGAGGACTTTAGATATGTGCCCACTAATGCAGGAGGACAAAGAGGTTTGCAGGATGAGATGAGATATGTGTCCACTAATGCAATGAATCCACTAATGAGGAGGACAAAGAGATAGTGTCCACTAATGCAGGAGGACGAGAGATATGTGTCCACTAATGCAGGATGAGATAGAGATATGTGTCCACTAATGCAGGATGAGATAGAGATATGTGTCCACTAATGCAGGAGAGATAGAGATATGTGTCCACTAATGCAGGAGGAGCTTTGATATGTGTCCACTAATGCAGGAGGAGATAGAGATATGTGTCCACTAATGCAGGAGGAGAAAGAGATATGTGTCCACTAATGCAGGAGGACAAAGAGATATGTGTCCACTAATGCAGGAGGACAAAGAGATATGTGTCCACTAATGCAGGATGAGATAGAGATATGTGTCCACTAATGCAGGAGGAGATAGAGATATGTGTCCACTAATGCAGGAGGAGAAAGAGATATGTCCACTAATGCAGGAGGACAAAGAGATATGTGTCCACTAATGCAGGAGGACAAAGAGATATGTGTCCACTAATGCAGGATGAGATAGAGATATATGTGTCCACTAATGCAGGAGGAGATAGAGATATGTGTCCACTAATGCAGGAGGAGCTTTAGATATGTGTCCACTAATGCAGGAGGAGAAAGAGATATGTCCACTAATGCAGGAGGACATAGAGATATGTGTCCACTAATGCAGGAGGAGAAAGAGATATGTCCACTAATGCAGGAGGACAAAGAGATATGTGTCCACTAATGCAGGAGGACATAGAGATATGCGTCCACTAATGCATGTTTTTATTTGTGTGTGTTTACCTCGCTGCTGTGCTCAGACATTGTATGGTAGTTGAGTCCGGCCTTGGACCTGAACTGTTTCTGGCATTGCTGGCACTTCAGGGCATCCTGGAGCTGCAGGGTTAAAGGACAAAGGTCACACAGTAACTCAAAGGTCATTCATTCCTATTAACTTATGAATATCTTGTATCCACTGGCAGGTCTTGGTCTTTCTGCTCACTGTTCCCCAGCATGACCTTCACATGAGTTAATGACACGGGACCATTTCACCTATAATGGTCTTTGGCAGGTAATCATCAAGACCAATAACTGGAAAGAAGCAAATATTGATCTATCTGGCAGAGGAAGAGGTTTTACAGTGACTGACTCCTTAATGGCACAACTGTCACTTTTATAGTCACATTGTCCACCAGGCCATAAGCACCTACTGCCTTAGCTCTAGAATACCTCAATAGTCTAAATTGGCTTCTTGTCCTTGTGTCCTTTCCTGATTGTTTTGACCTACAGCCTGTAGCCTGTTTTTTCAGATTGGTACAGTTAAAGGAGAGGAAGCTACTTCAGAGTATTGAGACGCAGCCACAGTATAATTCCTCCAGCCCTCCAATCAATACTCTGCGTCTACTGGCCCCCTGGACCTGCCCGAGGGGTCCTCAGAGAGAAGCATCTAACAGTGTGCCTGCCTTATTCTCATCCCCAGAGTACGCTAGTGGCCTGAACCCGATGAAGTGGTTAACAACTGCATTAAAGAAAGCAGTCCAAATGAATAAAAAGCTAAAGAAGAGTTATATCCCAAAAATTTCCAAACACCTGAAGGTACCACATTCATCTGTACAAACAATAGTACGCAAGTATAAACACCATGGGACCACGCAGCCATCATTTTTCTCAGGAAGGAGATGCTTTCTGTGTCTTAGAGATGAACGTGCTTTGGTGTGAAAAATGCAAATCAATCCCAGAACAATAGCAAAGGACCTTGTGAAGATGCTGGAGGAAACAGGTACAAAAGTATCTATATCCACAGTAAAACAAGTCCTATATCGACATAACCTGAAAAGCCGCTCAGCAAGTAAGAAGCCACTGCTCCAAAACCACCATAAAAAGCCAGACTACGGTTTGCAACTGCACATGGGGGACAAAGATCGTACTTTTTGGAGAAATGTCCTCTAGTCTGATGAAACAAAAATAAAACTGTATGGCCATAATGACTATCGTTATGTTTGAAGGAAAAGGGGGGAAGTTTACAAGCCGAAGAACACCATCCCAACTGTGAAGCAAGGGGGTGGCAGCATCATGTTGTGGGGTGTTTTGCTGCAGGAGGGACTGGTGCCCTTCACAAAATAGACGGCATCACGAGGAAGAAAAATTATGTGGATATATGGAAGCAACATCTCAAGACATCAGTCAGGAAGTTAAAGCTTGGTCGCAAATGGGTTTTCCAAATGGACAATGACCCCAAGTATACTTCCAAAGTTGTGGCGAAATGGCTTACGGAAAACAAAGTCAAGGTATTGGAGTGGCCGTCACAAAGCCTTGACCTCAATCCCATGGAACATTTGTGGGCAGAACTGAAAAAGTGTTTGTGAGCAAGGAGGCCAACAAATCTGACTCAGTTACACCAGCTCTGTCAGGAGGAATGGGCCAAAATTCACCCAACTTATTGTGGGAAGCTTGTGGAAGGCTACCCAAAACATTTGACCCAAGTTAAACAATTTAAAGGCAATGCTACCAAATACTAATAGAGTGTATGTAAACTTCTGACTCACTGGGAATGTGAATAAATAAATAAAAGCTGAAATAAATCACTCTCTACTATTATTCTGACATTTCACATTCTTAAAATAAAGTGGTGATCCTAACTGACCTAAGACAGGGAATTTATACGAGTATTAAATGTCAGGAAATGTGAAACTGAGTTTAAATGTATTTGGCTAAGGTGTATGTAAACTTCTGACTTCAAATGTACATCAATTTTCAGAAATGGTGATAAATTGACATGAATTAAAATATGTGAAAGAGATAGAGATCATCATGACATGGCCTCGTGAAAAGACAGACATCATTTGTTTTGAAGTATATCGCAAGGTAATTTTATTTTCAAGAGACAAATGATCATGTTTTGTGGCAAAACTCTAAATATCCACTTCAGACAACAGAAGTCCAATAGAAAAAGTATTGGGTTTTAAACAGTCATATGTAATAAAGTATCAATACACAAATAAACATTTAAATAATCAATTTAGCCAATGTATTCTCTGCAGAGGTTGAGCAGTGTATAAGATTTAGCCAATGTATTCTCTGCAGAGGTTGAGCAGTGTATAAGATTTAGCCAATGTATTCTCTGCAGAGGTTGAGCAGTGTATAAGATTTAGCCAATGTATTCTCTGCAGAGGTTGAGCAGTGTATAAGATTTAGCCAATGTATTCTCTGCAGAGGTTGAGCAGTGTATAAGATTTAGCCAATGTATTCTCTGCAGAGGTTGAGCAGTGTATACAATTTAGCCAATGTATTCTCTGCAGAGGTTGAGCAGTGTATAAGATGTGTTTTTGTTTAGGGCATTTAATTAACTTTCGGAGGAATTGTATGTGGGTTTTACATGTTTGTTCGGTTGGATAAATCTGGGTTTCCTGGGGCCTCCCCTGGGTGCACGTTTTGGTTTTGGGCAGGGCCAACTTTGGGAAACCCTGGGATAAATCAAGGGAAGATGTTTTAGTTTAAATATATAGACCGTAGGAAAGGATGTAAGGACTAATAAGGACATTGAATGTTTGTCGGAATTCATTTGCCGGTCAAGGATGGATTGATTCTTATTTCTGGAGTGACACAGTCTGATATTTTTCTGCAGTGGGTAGGCTACTAGCCTAGGTTGTTTCCCTTCACCTAAGTGTCACTGGATCTAGACTCTATTCTTGTCATGAGCTTGTTTAGAAATGTTCCACTTTGGGCCAACAGGAACAGATACCCCAGGCACCAATAAACTGTCGATGCAATCCATAATCAAAAGGACCATGATACACAAGAGCTCAAAGCTAACGTAACACTAGCTAGCCAACGCGAATAGCTGAGAGTGCCTGCTGTCAATCACCACATCTGACCAGGGGTTAACTTAATAAAATAAGGATTTGATTAAGTGTGTAAAATAGAATAATGCAGTGTCATGTAAAACTATCCTGATGCCGAAAACGCAATAGCCCAACTCTCTAAATACATGGTTCCGGATATCGCACATTTTGGTATGAAACACATTTTAAAGGGTTCTAGAGCACCAGCTTACTGTGACTGTAAATCTGTATTTTTATTTTGTTCAGAAACATTTTGGAATGTTGATTTGTGATGCCCTGTCATGCTTGTTTGCAGGTCATTCTATTTCTCGAATGGTTTTCTAACTCTTTTGAAACAGTTGGGCTATGTTCCCTGCCTGTCCGGTGCATCCTGTCACCGTGAAAATGTAGAAATGAATCGTCACCATCAGATGTTATCACACCATTGCGCACACTCTCCTTTCAAACATTTCCCAGTCAGTTAAGTAGTACATTCAGCCGTCCCAAATATATAAAGCTTTGATTGAAGTGACCGGCTAAGCTCGCACTAATGTGACCAATTGAAAATGTAACTCACAGCCAAGCCATAGTGTCACAAAATGAAAGTAAATGGTTGCACTGAGACCTGTTGATGGCCACTTATAGGCTTTGTTATTCTTGATCTGACATGATTACACCACAGTAAATGGAGAAATAGGGGACAGGAATCTATTGGTTTGTTGTATATGTCACAATTTAATCGACTCACAGTTCTGTCAAAGTCACCAAACTATTTCTATAGGTTAGTAGCCTACAGCCTGGTGAAAATGACATTTGTTTTAGCTTACATTTGACTGAAAGATGTCAACCAGCTTGTTGGCCCTTTTCTCTCCCTTTGCACCTGGCTATCAGGGGGATTTCGGAAGGTTGTGGCTGTTTTTACTTTATGATAACCTGCTTATCGTGGTGACTTTGTCACAGGGAACATATCCGCTTTTCCATTAAACAAACATACAAGAAACCCACTATAGATAGTGCCACGGTTGATCAAATTCTCACCAATCCGACTAGTCAAACCATGCACTCTTGACTCGTCTGTTTCCACAAATGTGTAGGCCTATCAACTGTTTTGTTAACAGTGAATAGCCTAGCTGCATTTTATATTTCGAGTAGGCTACCACAAAGCTATAGTTTGGAGATTTGCAAATGGGAGATGGAGATTGCCTTCAGTAACTGTGTAGAGGTTGATTGTAGCCTACATGTGATAGTCATCAATGCAATTTATAAAAGTCATGCAAGTAGGCCTAAATTAAGGTTTCTATTGGGGACAAGTGTTCAATCCCCCTTGGGTTGTGCCATGGTGGAGATCTTTGTGGGCTATACTCGGCCTTGTCTCAGGATGGTAAGTTGGTGGTTGAGGATATTCCTCTAGTGGTGTGGGGGCTGTGCTTTGGCAAAGTGGGTGGGGTTATATCCTTCCTGTTTGGCCCTGTCTGGGGGTGTCATCAGATGGGGCCACAGTGTCTCCTGACCCCTCCTGTCTCAACCTCCAGTATTTATGCTGCAGTAGTTTGTGTCGGGGGCTATGGTCAGTTTGTTATATAGACCTCCACTCATGACTGTCAAACGCTCCCTGAAACATTTCAGCGAGCAGGCCTTTCTAATTGACCTGGCCGGGGTATCCTGGAAGGATATTGATCTCATTCCGTCAGTAGAGGATGCCTGGGTATTTTTTTTAAATGCCTTCCTAACCATCTTATATAAGCATGCCCCATTCAAGAAATTTAGAACCAGGAACAGATATAGCCCTTGGTTCTCCCCAGACCCGACTGCCCTTAACCAACACAAAAACATCCTATGGCGTTCTGCATTAGCATCGAACAGCCCCCGTGATATGCAGCTGTTCAGAGAAGCTAGAAACCATTATACACAGGCAGTTAGAAAAGCCAAGGCTAGCTTTTTCAAGCAGAAATTTGCTTCCTGCAACATTAACTCAAAAGATTTCTGGGAACACCTCCTAAGAACACCTCCTCCCAGCTGCCCACTGCACTGAAGATAGGAAACCCTGTCACCACTGATAAATCCACCATAATTGAGAATTTCAAAAAGCATTTTTCTACGGCTGGCCATGGTTTCCACCTGGCTACTCCTACCCCGGTCAACAGCACTGCACCCCCCACAGCAACTCGCCCAAGCCTTCCCCATTTCTCATTCTCCCAAATCCAGTCAGCTGATGTTCTGAAAGAGCTGCAAAATCTGGACCCCTACAAATCAGCTGGGCTAGAAAATCTGGACCCTTTCTTTCTAAAATGATCTGCCAAAATTGTTGCTACCCCTATTACTAGCCTGTTCAACCTCTCTTTCGTGTCATCTGAGATTCCCAAAGATTGGAAAGCAGCTGCGGTCATCCCCCTCTTCAAACGGGGGGACACTCTTGACCCAAACTGCTATAGACATATATCTATCCTACCTTTCTAAGGTCTTCGAAAGCCAAGTCAACAAACAGATTACCGACCATTTTCGAATCTCACAATATCTTCTCTGCTATGCAATCTGGTTTCAGAGCTGGTCATGGGTGCACCTCAGCCACACTCAAGGTCCTAAACGATATCTTAACCGCCATCGATAAGAAACATTACTGTCCAGCCGTATTCATTGATCTGCCCAAGGCTTTCGACTCTGTCAATCACCACATACTCACCGGCAGACTCGACAGCCTTGGTTTCTCAAATGATTGCCTCGCCTGCTTCACCAACTACTTCTCTGAGAGTTCAGTGTGTCAAATCGGAGGGTCTGCTGTCCGGACCTCTGGCAGTCTCTATGGGGGTGCACAGGGTTAAATTCTTGGACCGACTCTCTTCTCTGTATACATCAATGATGTCGCTCTTGCTGTTGGTGAGTCTCTGATCCACCTCTACGCAGACGACTTCATTCTGTATACTTCTGGCCCTTCTTTGGACACTGTTAACAACCCTCCAGGCAAGCTTCAATGCCATACAACTCTCCTTCCGTGGCCTCCAATTGCGCTTAAATACAAGTAAAACTAAATGCATGCTCTTCAACCGATCGCTGCCTGCACCTGCCCAACATCACTACTCTGGACGGCTCTGACTTAGAATACGTGGACAACTACAAATACCTAGGTGTCTGGTTAGACTGTAAACTCTCCTTCCAGACCCACATCAAACATCTCCAATCCAAAGTTAAATCTAGAATTGGCTTCCTATTTTGCAACAAAGCATCCTTCACTCATGCTGCCAAACATACCCTTGTAAAACTGACCATCCTACCAATCCTCGACTTCGGCGATGTCATTTACAGGATAGACTCCAATACCCTACTTAACAAATTGGATGCAGTCTATCACAGTGCAATCTGTTGTGTCACCAAAGTCCCATATACTACCCACCATTTAGCCCAAACAACTACCTCTTTCCCTATTGTATTTATTTATTTTGCTCCTTTGCACCCCATTATTTTTATTTCTACTTTGCACATTCATCCACTGCAAATCTACCATTCCAGTGTTTTACTTGCTATGTTGTATTTACTTTGCCACCATGGTCTTTTTTTGCCTTTACCTTCCGTGTAACTCTGTCGCTGTATGTGTCGAACTGCTTTGCTTTATCTTGGCCAGGTCGCAATTGTAAATGAGAACTTGTTCTCAACTTGCTTACCTGGTTAAATAAAGGTGAAAAAAAACATATATCTGGAGTACTTCTCCTGTCCTATCCGGTGTCCTGTGTGAATTTAAGTATGCTCTCTCTAATTTTCTCTTTCTCTCTCTCGGAGGACCTGAGCCCTCGGACCATGCCTCAGGACTACCTGACATGATGACTCCTTGCTGTCCCCAGTCCACCTGGCCGTGCTGCTGCTCCAGTTTCAACTGTTCTGCCTGTGATTATTATTATTTGACCATGCTGGTAATTTATGAACATTTGAACATCTCTAACCGGCACAGCTAAAAGAGGACTGGCCACCCCACATAGCCTGGTTCCTCTCTAGGTTTTGGAGTTTTTCCTAGCCACCGTGCTTCTACACCTGCATTGCTTGCTGTTTGGGGTTTTAGGATGGGTTTCTGTACAGCCCTTTGAGATATCAGCTGTATGAAGGGATATATAAATAAATGTGATTTGATTTTGATTTGACTTTACATTGACTCTGGCTAAATATGTTAGGCTGCTAGCATTGTGGTGACTGGTCTAATGTATGATTGAAGCCAGAGAGTTGATACATCTGGTTTATGCAGTTTTTGCAATGCATACTTTTTTATTTTTGCATTACTGCGGCATAATTCTGCTCTGGAAACGGGAAGAAGCTTGGTCGGGAAGTCTGCTCACCGGTATTCAACAGCAATATGGATCCACCCATCCACAGACAAGAGCCAGCTAATAGGCTTAAGCCTATTCATGGGTTGCGTGTTTCGTCACAATATTGCTTTGAATGTTCGTTTTGGACTGATGTCCGACTTAGCATTCTACTCAATGCATTGTCAAAGAGCGCTGATGAAGATTTAATCAAAAGTGCATTAAAGTATCTTTGAAATACGATGACATTCAACAGGAGGCAAATAATTAGTAGGGAAACCTTTTGTCATTTTGATGTTGAGTTTAGATGTAGTATAACATTAGCTAGCTAGCTAAGAATTTTTTTGGGGGGACTGGATTTTAGCTAGCTAACATGAGCATTTCTAGCTATTTTTGACAAACTTTGCTAGCTAATGACAACATTACCATCTGTCTGAAACAAATTTGATGACATGATAATGCTGGCAAAGTTTCCCTACTAGATATTTGACTACTTTAGCAATGTCATCGTATTTCCAGGCACTATAGTGTAATTTAGACTAAATAGTAGTTAGCCACTTTAGGGCACCACTATGGTGACTTGAGAACGTTTCATGGTCATTTTGATTAATATTGAGAAGTGAGAGCTTTCACTCCCTTTACTGCAATCTTAACCCTTGTGTTGTCTGAAGGGTAAAAAATGACTCAACAGCAGAGAAAAACCCCGAAATGATATGTTTTCTACTTGAAATGTGATGACTTTTCCTAGTGACCCAAACATTAGAAAAAGTGAAAGCCTTTGTTCATATTTCCATGGAAGCTGTACAGTACACCACCAGGGTACAAAGACTGTCTTAGGGTCATTTGTGACCCGGCATCTTTTAAAATCATTTACACACCACAAAAACCACAAAGACACACACACACAATGAGAAATTGAGATTGTTCAATCAGTAGAACACCAGACAAAACTAAAACGTTCTTGTGCATGAGCAGCATCTCCCCTCCATGACCTCACACATGACTCAAGTTCACAGACAAAATAAAAACAATCATTTCTTGAAAGCATTGTCTACTAATGGGGAATTCAGTCAGAGGGTATAAAGGTGGTGCAGATGACAGTCCTCCCAGTTCCCTCTTTGCTGAAGCCATGAGTGCATGTTTCAATGCCCAACAGGTCAGAGATCTGATTTTTTCAGATGTCCAGGTGGAATAAGGAAACAATGATTTAGAAGAGGAGGAGGTATCTGAAGAAGACGATAGGGAAGAATACAACCCAGAGCACAAAGCATCATTCTCAGATGAAGAAGAAATCCCCCAAGCTGAAGGAGAGACATTTTTGCACAAAAATAGTAAAATAACATGGTCCTTGTCACCATGTGACAACCAGGGCAGGAAGGCAGCACAAAATGTCATAAGGATGACCCCAGGGCCCACAAGACATGCAGTTGCCCAGGACATCACCTCAACATTCTACATGTTCATCCCACCGGCCATCGAAAAAATCGTCCTGGAGATGACACATTTGCAGGGTTTCCGTAAACATGGAGACAACTGGAAAAGGATGGATGAGAGTGACCTGCGTGCCTACATAGGGCTGCTAATATTAGCGGGTGTGTATAGGTCCCGAGGCGAGGCTACATGTAGTCTCTGGGATGCAGAGAGTGGAAGGGTGATTTTCCATGCCACGATGCCACTGAAAGTCTTTCACACTTTCTCAATGCCACGATTTGATATCGCTGAGTCAAGACCTGCAAGATGTGTGAGAGACAAACTGGCGGCCATAAGAGAGGTCTGGGAGAAGTGGGTGGAGTGTCTGCCATACCTCTACAACCCTGGGCCTGAAGTAACAGTGGATGGAGCGTCAGCCATGCCTCTACAACCCTGGGCCTGAAGTAACAGTGGATGGAGCGTCTGCCATGCCTCTACAACCCTGGGCCTGAAGTAACAGTGGATGGAGCGTCTGCCATGCCTCTACAACCCTGGGCCTGAAGTAACAGTGGATAAGCAACTGGTTCCATTCTGAAATACATTTTTATTTTCATATCTGTAAATTGACCATTTTCACTGTTAATTTTATTATGTATTGCTGTAAAATCATTGATTTATGTGATTGTTTTATGTGACTCTGAAACTAATTACTGATAGTAATCTCTTTTGTCAAAAGGTCGCTGTCCTTTCCGGCAGTATATCCCCTGCAAGCCAGCAAAGTATGGCATCATGATATGGGTGGCCTGTGATGCACAATCCAGATACGCCTGGAAGATGCAAGTCTACACAGGGAAGCCGACCAGTGGAGGCCCGGAGAAGAGCCAGAGGATGCGGGTTGTGCTTGATGTGAAAGACTGAGGGGGCACAATGTCACGTGACAATTTCTTCACCTCTAATGACCTCAGCCAGCAGCTCCTGAAGAGGAATATCACCATGGTTGGCACAGATAGAAAGAACAAGCCTGAGCTCCCCCTGCACTTCCCGCAACAAGGAGGACCTTCTCATCAAAGTTTGCCTTCACCCCCACCTTGTTCCTCCTAAAGAGGAACAAGAATGTGGTCCTCCTGAGAACACTGCCCAAAACGGCTGAGATCAGTGATCGTGAGGACAGGAAGCCAGCCATCATCCTGGACTACAACCACAACCAAGGAGGTGTGGACAACCTGGACAAGGTGATTGGAACTTACAGTTGCAGGAGGATGACTTCCCGCTGGCCCCTGGTCATCTTCTATAACATCATTGATGTGTCCTCATACAATGCCTTAGTGATATGGAACAAGATCAACCCTACCTGGATGCCTGATAAGCGGAACAAGAGGAGGGTGTTCCTAGAGCAGCTGGGAAAGGCACTTGTAACCTCACACATTCAAAGAAGGGAGTACCTCCCTCACACAGCAGCCTCTGCAGCGCTTGTGAAAGCTGTTCAGGGGGCTGAATCTTGTCCTTATCCACCGGAGGCTGCAAGCTGGGGTAGGCAAGAGGAGGAGATGCCAATTCTGCACCCCAAAGAAGGACTGTAAAACAAATACATCTGCAAAATACATTTGCATACTGTCTTACATGTGCTAATTAGTTGATTGAGTTATGTTCTTCGTGTTTTTTGTATCTATTATCTTATTTTATTATTTTTTATTGTTGTTGTTGTTTATACACCTTGTGGGTGGGGGCAATTGTTAAAACAATGGGAGAAGACTAGCATTTTGTAGTTGAATTCCTCATTGTACAATATATAAGAATATATCACTATGTTGCCAAAAAGTTCAAGACTGATTGTTTCCCTTCAATAAAATGCATTCAAAACTACTTTCTGCACATTTTTTGCCATACAAGTGCTATCTCTTGCAACAACAAAACATGTTGACACTTATGCAGTACCTTTAGCAATAATAATAATAATATAATGTCCACACATTATATGCAGTCTTCTGCATTGTGAAGAGGGAAAATCCAGATATTCACAGGGTCTGTGAAAAAATGACAGGTTTCTTCATGAAAAACAGATTTGGGGTTTAAAATTCAATTAAGCTGCTATATTTTTGTGGTTTACTGACAGCGGGTCATTTTTTACCCTGAGGACAAGGGAAGTAATACAGAATGTTAAGACTACACAAGGGCTAAATCAAAGTTCAAAATCATTCTGTCCAGCTAATGATGCTGCAGCTAGTGTTGTTACCATGGCAATTTCAATGGAGGTACCTAGACCCACATTAGCAACAAAATCATAGCATCCAAAATCTAAATGTTCAAAGAGGAAATGTTTGTAAGGAGAAAAAAAAAACGGACATATAGTTTTATTTAAATTACCTTGTAGAATGCTTCCCTTTAAAGCACCTCGAAAGTAAATGTTTTAAAAGTACAACCATAATTCATACACAAGTTTACATACACCTTAGCCAAATACATTTCAACTCAGTTTCTCACAATTCCTGACATTTAATCCCAGTACAAATGCACTGTTTTAGGTCAGTTAGGATCACCACTTTATTTTAAGAATGTGAAATGTCAGAATAATTTCTTTCATCACATTCCCAGTGGGTCAGAAGTTTACATACACTCAATTAGTATTTGGTAGCATTGCCTTTAAATTGTTGAACAAGGGTCAAATGTTTTGAGTAGCCTTCCACAAGCTTCCCACAATTAGTTGGGTGAATTTTGGCCCATTCCTCCTGACAGAGCTGGTGTAACTGAGTCAGGTTTGTAGGCCTTGCTCACACACACTTTTTCAGTTCTGCCCACAAATGTTCTATAGGATTGAGGTCAGGGCTTTGCCACTCCAATACCTTGACTTTGTTGTCCTTAAGACATTTTGCCACAACTTTGGAAGTATGCTTGGGGTCATTGTCCATTTGGAAGACCCATTTGCGACCAGCTTTAACTTCCTGACTGATGTCTTGAGATGTTGCTTCAATATATCTACATCATTTTCCTTCCTCATGATGTTGTCTATTTGTGAAGTGCACCAGTCCCACCTGCAGCAAAGCACCCCCACAACATGATGCTGCCACCCCCTTGCTTCATGTTTGGGACTGTGTTATTCGGCTTGCAAGCCTCCCCATTTTTCCTCCAAATATAACGGTCTTTATCGAACCAGAGGACATTTCTCAAAAAAGTATGATCTTTGTTCCCATGAGTAGTTGCAAACCGTAGTCTTGACTTTTTTACGTTTGATATAGATACCTTTGTACCGGTTTCCTCAAGCATCTTCACAAGGTCCTTTGCTGTTGTTCTGGGATTAATTTGCACCAAAGTACGTTCATCTCTAAGAGACAGAAAGTGTCTCCTTCCTGAGTCTCATGGTGTTTATACTTGCGTACTATTGTTTGTACAGATGGAACGTGGTACCTTCAGGCGTTTGGAAATTGCTCCCAAAGATGAGCCAGACTACCAAAATTCAGAGGTCTTTGCTGATTTCTGTTGATTTCCCATGATGTCAAGCAAAGAGGCATTGAGTTTGAAGGTAGGCCTTGAAATACATCCACAGGTACACCTCCAATTGACTCAAATTATTTTAATTAGCCTATCAGAAGCTTGTAAAGCCATGACATAATTTTCTGGAATTTTCCAAGCTGTTTAAAGGCACAGTCAACTTAGTGTATGTAAACTTCTGACCCACTGGAATTGTGATACAGTGAAAAATAAGTTAAATAATCTGTCTGCAAATAATTGTTGGAAAAATGACTTGTGTCATGCAAAAAGTAGATATCCTAACCGACTTGCCAAGACTATAGTTTGTTAACAAGAAACTTGTGGAGTGGTTGAAAAACTAGTTTTAATGACTCCAACCTAAGTGTATGTAAACTTCTGACTTCAACTGTATAAAGGGACCCATGAACATTAATTTCAGATGAAGAAATGCAAATATCAGATGAAACAAATTGTATATAACATTTTGGAATGAAACATAAACCATCAAAACGTTATATATTGTTCTTATACACAGCAACATATACGGTACAGTAATATCTCCATCAAGGGCCGAGTGTCTGCAGGATCACACCTCCCTTGTACTTTATTGATCGATTCAGGTCATTGATTAGCTAGGAACCTGAGTGTCTAGGTCTTAATTGAAAGGAAATAACAGCATACACTCGGCCCTTCATGGAAAGAGTTTGACACCCCTGATCTTGATGTTGCTATAAAAACATATGGCAACTGATATTGACTCAGAGGGCATGTCAGTTTTTGTATTCAGCACAATTGTTTGAGTGGGCTAGAATCAAGAACAGATGTGGCATAGTACCAAGTATAATATTATACAGAAAATGATTCTTATTATTATTAGAGTCAACTGATATATTGGGGTTTAAGAGTTTCAACAGTGAGTATGAAACACAATCCTTTAAATAGAGGAAGTAAAGCCAGGCACTTTGTCTAGAGTGGATACACATGGTGAAGAGGGAGGCTAAAGACAGTTCACCCCAAATCACTTTGTCTAGAGTGGATACACATGGTGAAGAGGGAGGCTAAAGACAGTTCACCCCAAATCACTTTGTCTAGAGTGGATACACATGGTGAAGAGGGAGGCTACAGACAGTTCACCCCAAATCACTTTGTCTAGAGTGGATACACATGGTGAAGAGGGAGGCTAAAGACACTTCACCCCAAATCACTTTGTCTAGAGTGGATACACATGGTGAAGAGGGAGGCTAAAGACACTTCACCCCAAATCACTTTGTCTAGAGTGGATACACATGGTGATGAGGGAGGCTACAGACAGTTCACCCCAAATCACTTTGTCTAGAGTGGATACACATGGTGAAGAGGGAGGCTACAGACAGTTCACCCCAAATCACTTTGTCTAGAGTGGATACACATGGTGAAGAGGGAGGCTACAGACAGTTCACCCCAAATCACTGTGTTTAGAGTGGATACACATGGTGAAGAGGGAGGCTAAAGACACTTCACCCCAAATCACTTTGTCTAGAGTGGATACACATGGTGAAGAGGGAGGCTAAAGACAGTTCACCCCAAATCACTTTGTCTAGAGTGGATACACATGGAGAAGAGGGAGGCTACAGACAGTTCACCCCAAATCACTTTGTCTAGAGTGGATACACATGGTGAAGAGGGAGGCTACAGACAGTTCACCCCAAATCACTTTGTCTAGAGTGGATACACATGGTGAAGAGGGAGGCTAAAGACAGTTCACCCCAAATCACTTTGTCTAGAGTGGATACACATGGAGAAGAGGGAGGCTACAGACAGTTCACCCCAAATCACTTTGTCTAGAGTGGATACACATGGTGAAGAGGGAGGCTACAGACAGTTCACCCCAAATCACTTTGTCTAGAGTGGATACACATGGAGAAGAGGGAGGCTACAGACAGTTCACCCCAAATCACTTTGTCTAGAGTGGATACACATGGTGAAGAGGGAGGCTACAGACAGTTCACCCCAAATCACTTTGTCTAGAGTGGATACACATGGAGAAGAGGGAGGCTACAGACAGTTCACCCCAAATCACTTTGTCTAGAGTGGATACACATGGTGAAGAGGGAGGCTACAGACAGTTCACCCCAAATCACTTTGTCTAGAGTGGATACACATGGAGAAGAGGGAGGCTACAGACAGTTCACCCCAAATCACTTTGTCTAGAGTGGATACACATGGTGAAGAGGGAGGCTACAGACAGTTCACCCCAAATCACTTTGTCTAGAGTGGATACACATGGTGAAGAGGGAGGCTAAAGACAGTTCACCCCAAATCACTTTGTCTAGAGTGGATACACATGGTGAAGAGGGAGGCTAAAGACAGTTCACCCCAAATCACTTTGTCTAGAGTGGATACACATGGTGAAGAGGGAGGCTAAAGACAGTTCACCCCAAATCACTTTGTCTAGAGTGGATACACATGGAGAAGAGGGAGGCTAAAGACAGTTCACCCCAAATCACTTTGTCTAGAGTGGATACACATGGTGAAGAGGGAGGCTACAGACAGTTCACCCCAAATCACTTTGTCTAGAGTGGATACACATGGTGAAGAGGGAGGCTAAAGACAGTTCACCCCAAATCACTTTGTCTAGAGTGGATACACATGGTGAAGAGGGAGGCTACAGACAGTTCACCCCAAATCACTTTGTCTAGAGTGGATACACATGGTGAAGAGGGAGGCTAAAGACAGTTCACCCCAAATCACTTTGTCTAGAGTGGATACACATGGTGAAGAGGGAGGCTAAAGACAGTTCACCCCAAATCACTTTGTCTAGAGTGGATACACATGGTGAAGAGGGAGGCTACAGACAGTTCACCCCAAATCACTGTGTTTAGAGTGGATACACATGGTGAAGAGGGAGGCTAAAGACACTTCACCCCAAATCACTTTGTCTAGAGTGGATACACATGGTGAAGAGGGAGGCTACAGACAGTTCACCCCAAATCACTGTGTTTAGAGTGGATACACATGGTGAAGAGGGAGGCTACAGACAGTTCACCCCAAATCACTGTGTTTAGAGTGGATACACATGGTGAAGAGGGAGGCTAAAGACAGTTCACCCCAAATCACTGTGTCTAGAGTGGATACACATGGTGAAGAGGGAGGCTACAGACAGTTCACCCCAAATCACTTTGTCTAGAGTGGATACACATGGTGAAGAGGGAGGCTACAGACAGTTCACCCCAAATCACTTTGTCTAGAGTGGATACACATGGTGAAGAGGGAGGCTACAGACACTTCACCCCAAATCACTTTGTCTAGAGTGGATACACATGGTGAAGAGGGAGGCTACAGACACTTCACCCCAAATCACTTTGTCTAGAGTGGATACACATGGTGAAGAGGGAGGCTAAAGACACTTCACCCCAAATCACTTTGTCTAGAGTGGATACACATGGTGAAGAGGGAGGCTACAGACAGTTCACCCCAAATCACTGTGTCTAGAGTGGATACACATGGTGAAGAGGGAGGCTAAAGAGAGTTCACCCCAAATCACTTTGTCTAGAGTGGATACACATGGTGAAGAGGGAGGCTAAAGAGAGTTCACCCCAAATCACTTTGTCTAGAGTGGATACACATGGTGAAGAGGGAGGCTAAAGACAGTTCACCCCAAATCAAACTCTGTCAAATGTATTCATACTTCAGAAGTTGAACAGAGACAGTATATTGTGTGGATCCTGCTACAAGCAGTAAGATAAATATATAGGCTGTAATCTCAAATGAAAGGGAAATATTGGCACTATTTAGATGTATTTAGATTGCTGGTCCAAACACCCTCTGTTTTGATTGACTCACCTTTCGGCAGATCTCCATGTGCTTCTTGAGGCCCGAGATGGTCTTTCTGGTGATAATGGAGCAGGTAGGACAGAGCACCTCCCCCCGCTCTGAGATGGCATGCTGCCACTGGGCCTCTGCTGGAGTACCAGGAGGATATATCAATAAATCAACCAATCAATGTGACCTCTATTTAACCAGGCAAGTCAGTTAAGAACAAATTCTTATTTACAATGACGGCCTACAATCAACCAAAAAAAATCATCCAATCGATCAATACTTTATATTGTGAAAATGTATCACACAAAGTGGTCTCACGTGTGTACCAGGGAATAATTTGGGAGATGGAATTTGTCTTGTCAAAAAACATAAATTCACAAGTAGTCCAGAACAGACATATTAGTACCAGAGGTGAGGGGTGGTAGGTCTCTCCTGGAGGCTGGACCAGGGTGCTTCCTCTGGGGCTCCTCGCTGAACAGACCCCCCTCTAATCTCTTCACACGACCAGCCTTCAACTTCTCCTCTACCTTGTTCATACCTGGAACATACGGAGTGTGTGACTGTGTACCAAAGGATGTTGGTGGCACCTTAATTGGGGTGGACGGCCACGTGGTAACGGCTGGAGAAGAATAGGTGGAAAGGTATCAACAACATCAAACACATGGTTTCCATAGTTTCAATGTTTCTGATGCCATTCCATTATGCCCCCAGTAGTGTGTAAATGAGTGCATATGTGCATGGGTCAGGTTCAGTGACGTGAAAAAAGGTCATCAGAGCTCATGACACTTACAGTCAGAGTTAAAGTTCAATAGAAGCTGGAACTGGAGAGATTAAGGCCGAGCAGTATGACACCAGTATGACACCAGGAGAATGACAGAGTAATACCCTTTATTTATCAGCTGCATTTCATGGGTGTGGATGTAAAATGATAGAGAGAGGGAGGGAAAGAGAGAGAGGATGATGCTGACTAAGAGGAGTAATGCTGATTCATGAACAATAAAAATGAACAAGAGGGAGAGAGTTGTAACGAGAGATGAGGCTATGAGAAACATATAGAAAGACAGTCATGTCATGTGCAGTGTGAGTCACTGCGCTTAGAGAACAGTGGTGTTACGATAGAAAATGTGTCAGAAGGAGAGTATGAGACAGACTCACTGAGTCGTGATATGAATACCTCGACAGTTCAAACACATTAACAGAGAGAGAGGGGCCACTACCACTAAGACAAAACAAAGTGGATCGGGGACTCTCAGATGCCTACACTCTTTGAAAAAAAGGGTTCCAAAAGGTTGTTGGCTGTCCCCATAGGATAACCATTTTTGTTTCTGGGTAGAACCCTTTTTGGATCCAGGAAGAACTATTTTGGGTTCCATGTAGAACCCAATGTGGGAAGAGTTCTACGTGGAACCAAAAAGGGTTATTTATACCTAGAACCAAAAAGGGTTCTTCAAAGGGTTCTCCTATGGGGACAGTCAAAGAACCCATTTGCGGTTAGCAATCGCACCTCTTTATCTAAGAGTGTAGTCAACCAAAATGACCCAGTAGTGGTCTGGTGAGTGAGTTCCCCCTAACTTTACTTCAAGCATGAGTGAGAGAAGCTGTGAGAAGAGATAAGCCGAGGGTCTACCTTTCAGTCCGAACGTCCCCGAGATAGAGGGTTGCTCTCCAGTGAACTTCTTAGGAGTTTTCTGCTTCCGTCCTGGCTCAAGAGGAGAACAGAGAGCAATAAACCGTCAAACACATGGGCCCCCATGTCCACTTAACTTCTAACTTCACCCTCACAATGCAGCAAAAACTAGAACTCGACCGATATGGGATTTTTGAGTCAGATAGCGATTTTAGGGAGGCTGACAAGTTTTTTGCTAGGGTCATAATATTTTTATTCAGGTATAAATATTTTTTAATTGTGATTTATCAGGGGGTGCTACTTCCCGCGGATATGCCGGACAGTAACGGCATTCTTTTTGCATCAAGGATAAGTGTTCACTTTGGTGCCAGTCCAGTGTTTGCACTTAAGTAGCACAGAATGCTAGCTAACTAGGCGAACTACCTTGCTGGCTAGATAGATAGAGCCTAACTACCTTGCTGGCTAGCTAGCCAGCTAACGTTAACCTTTTGATGAGTAAGTATTAATAACGGCCCATACAGCGTGAGTTATTTTTGCACGCGGTACCATAATTCTATGCTGCTGTTCTAGAATCTGATTGTTGCATTTTTACGCTATTCTCTACACCCCTCATTGTATCAATACCGCAATGTCTACTTCATATAAGGCTTTATAAATCTTTCTTCGTATAGTAGTAGTGAGTATCTAAAGTATTATTGATAATTGTAATTATCATCTACAGTTGAAGTTGGAAGTTTACATACACCTTAGCCAAATACTCAGTTTTTCACAATTCCTGACATTTAATCCTAGTAAATATTCCCTGTTTTAGGTCAGTTAGGTTCTGCCCACAAATGTTCTATAGGATTGAGGTCAGGGCTTTGTGATGGCCACTCCAATACCTTGACATTGTTGTCCTTAAGCCACTTTGCCACAACTTTGGAAGTATACTTCGAGACATTGTCCATTTGAAAGACCATTTGCGACCAAGCTTTAACTTAACTGATGTCTTGAGATGTTGCTTCAATATATCCACATCATTTTTCTTCCTCATGATGTCGTCTATTTTGTGAAGTGCACCAGTCCCTCCTGCAGCAAAGCAGTGTCATGCACAAAGTAGATGTCCTAACAGACTTGCCAAAACTATAGTTTGTTAATCAACAAGAAATTTGTGGACTGGTTGAAAAACGATCGAAGATGAAACATGGCTGGGTCTTTCAGCATGACGATGATCCCAAACACACCACCCGGGCAACGAATGAGTGGCTTCGTAAGAAGCATTTCAATGTCTTGGAGTGGCCTAGCAAGTCTCCAGATCTCAACCCCATAGAAAATCTTTGGAGGGATTTGAAAGTCCGTGTTGCCCAGCAACAGCCCCAAAACATCACTGCTCTCGAGGAGATCTGCATGGAGGAATGGGCCAAAATACCAGCAACAGTGTGTGCAAACCTTGTGAAGACTTACAGAAAACGTTTGACCTCTGTCAATGCCAACAAAGGGTATATAACAATGTATTGAGATAAACTTTTGTTATTGTCCAAATACTTATTTTCCACCATAATTTGCAAATAAATTCATATTTTCTCATTTTGTCTGTCATAGTTGAAGTGTACCTATGAAGAAAAGTACTGGCCTCTCTCATCTTTTTAAGTGGGAGAACTTGCACAATTGGTGGCTGACTAAATACTTCCCCCCCCCCCACTGTATTCTTCATCCCATTACACTGTGTATAAGGTAGTAGTTTTGGAATTGTTAGGTTAGATTACTCGTTGGTTACTACTGCATTGTTGGAACTAGAGGCACAAGCATTTCGCTACACTCGCATTAACATCTGCTAACCATGTGTTTGTGACAAATAACATTGGATTTTTGTTGCTGTTGATTTTTTTATGTACCGGTATGTTAGCTACCTACCTAACGTTAGTAATTACATATCAAACTTGCCAGTATATTAACTATAGGCTAACTACCCAACGTTTATTGACTTGATAATTCCCATCATTCTTAGCTTAGCTAAATGGTATACTCGTTGTGCGTCCTCTATGCACATTTGGGCACTTTCGTAAATTCGCTCTGGCTATCTACTCCGATTTCAGAGCATTCTAGGCTGAGTGTACCAGAGCACAGAATAATGAATTTACCAGTACTCAACACCTGTTGAATATGACCTGTGTCAATAAATGTCGGCAAAAACATTGTTTCCAGCAGCACAGTCACCAACGCTCTGGTTAACACGAAAACTGCCTAACCTGCTCTGCTAGGGTGAGTAAAATGGTCAGAGTGTTCTCATTTGTGTCTGGAAGTATCTAGCAAGCTAGCCAACACTAGATTGGGTGCTTGACTGCAGTTGTAAGGCCAGAACGTTCAAATCAACCCTACTCCTCACCCCGAAAGTCTAGTGTGCGCTTCGGGAGCGAAACGGTCTGGATTTAAAAACTGACAACGCTCTGAATTACGGCTGGGTGTTTTACCGTATTTTATGATATACCGGTATTGATGCAGGGATCGGTTTGGGTTTTTACTTTACCTTCTATACTGGTATTTGAATGTTTGGTTTATTAACGGCGTGTGTAATGTCAATTTTTATAGTTTACTTCACTACTTGAGTCATCTCTCTCCGCTCTCTCTCTCTATGCCGCTTTCCACACAGACTTAGTCCCACCCCCGGTCACTCAAGAAGCGCATTTGACGTTACTCAACCAGGAGACACTTGCATTCAGTCTGCATGGGCAATGCAGCACATGCAACAATGTTGATGACAACAATGATGTTTCCACGTTGCTTCTTAATATAAATCCACTAGCGTTCTGTAATGACACTAGTAGTTTGTGTTTCTCACATCAGCAAACAGCTATTTTGTCTTTTCTTAGCAAGTTGCCCTAAATCTTGTGATACGCTAATTGTTAGCCGATAATAGTAATAAATAGCTAGCTAGCTAATAAATGTACTGAGTAAGAGCAAACATAGTTAGCTAATACAGCCTGATAATAACAGTGATGGTGTAGACCAAAATCAGCATGTTGTTTGTGCAACAGTATATTCAAAATCAAAGAGGAATATGCAAAGCAAGACTATGTTAGCTACATGAAGTAGCTAAGAGAAAACACGCAATGTAGCCAAAGCTTATAGGGTCTACTAGGAAATTGAGCAGTGGTGTAAAGTGCTTAAGTAAAAATTATTTCAAGTATTACTTCAGTATTTTTTGTGTTACCTGTACTTTACTATTTTTTATTGTTGACAACTTTTATTTTTACTTCACCACATTTCTAAAGAAATACTGTACTTTTTACTCCATGCATGTTCCCTGACACCTAAAAGTACTCATTACATTTTGAATGCTTAGCAGGAAAGGAAAACGGTTCAATTCACGCACTTGTCAAGAGAACATCCCTGGTCATCTGCTGCCTCTGATCTGGAGGACTCACTAAACAGAGAACATCCCTGGTCATCTGCTGCCTCTGATCTGGAGGACTCACTAAACAGAGAACATCCCTGGTCATCTGCTGCCTCTGATCTGGAGGACTCACTAAACACAAATATTTATTTTGTGAATTATGTCTGCGTATTGGAGTGTGCTCCTGGCTATCCGTAAAAAAATGTTTAAAAAATGGTGCCATTTGGTTTGCTTAATATAAGGAATTTGAAATTATTTATACTTCTACTTTTGATACTTAAGTATGTTTTATGATTTACTTTTGTTTTATGATATACATAAGTATATTTAAAACCAAATACTTTTACACAAGTAGTATTTTACTGGGTAACTTTTACTTTTACTAGTCATTTTCTATTAAGGTATCTTTACTTTTAATCAAGTATGACAAGTGGGTAGTTTTTCCAACTCTGCAATTGAGTATATGAAATGCAGACATTATAAAAGTGCTGACATTTGTTTTGGTTGAAGTTGAATTGAACAGTATAAAACAATCAGAATGGAGAAAGACTTAAAATGGCGAAATCACTTAGAATGTGTGTTGCCACCCTATGATCACTCACTACTTATAAAGGACCCTAGGATCACTCACTACTCATAAAGGACCCTAGGATCACTCACTACTCATAAAGCACCCTAGGATCACTCACTACTCATAAAGCACCCTAGGATCACTCAATACTCATAAAGCAGCCTAGGATCACTCACTACTCATAAAGCAGCCTAGGATCACTCACTACTCATAAAGCAGCCTAGGATCACTCACTACTCATAAAGCACCCTAGGATCACTCACTACTCATAAAGCACCCTAGGATCACTCACTACTCATAAAGCACCCTAGGATCACTCACTACTCATAAAGCACCCTAGGATCACTCACTACTCATAAAGCACCCTAGGATCACTCACTACTCATAAAGCACCCTAGGATCACTCGCTACTCATAAAGGACCCTAGGATCACTCACTACTCGTAAAGCACCCTAGGATCACTCCCTACTCATAAAGCACCCTAGGATCACTCACTACTCATAAAGCACCCTAGGATCACTCACTACTCATAAAGCACCCTAGGATCACTCACTACTCATAAAGCACCATAGGATCACTCACTACTCAGAAAGCACCATAGGATCGCTCACTACTCACAAAGCACCCTAGGATCACTCACTACTCAAAGCACCCTCGGATCACTCACTATTCATAAAGCACCCTCGGATCACTCACTACTCATAAAGCACCCTAAGATCACTCACTACTCACAACTTTTTTTTTATACTGTGAAATAATGTTTTGGCCTTAATCGCCCAGCCCTACTCTTATCTTATGAGCTCAGCCAATACATATTTAATTTAAGAGCACACCCAAAGTCGAAAAATATCTAACTAGTAATTTGTTGTGCTAACTAGCTAGAAAGAGGTTGCATAGCAACAGCATTAACTTCTGGTAGAGAAGTAGAGAGTGCAAAGAGCAATTACGTTCAACTGAAAGTTTGGCTACACTACAATTAGGGTGTGGAAATGTTACACCCTTTAGATATTAATTTAGAATCCTCCAATCCTCTTATGCTGTAGCCTACTCCCGACCGTTACGTTGTACAGCGCCATATTTTCCATTACATCCATCCATTCTCGGAATAGAAACACCATAATATTAATCAAATTAATTCAGCCAAATTTATTAAAAACAATCCCATATACTATGTTATTACAAAAAAGGATTTAAATTCTCTGGTCATGCCAATATGGAAGTCTACCAAATGCTTCTCAAAGATGCCCTCTGGTGGTCAAACTAGCAATAACTCGCATCAACAGAAAAAATGGATGACAAATAAATAACATGCCACAGAAATGTTGCAGCAGCCCGCAAGCCGTGCTGCAGTATGATGCAACTTTTAAAGGAGGAACCACTGTATGTTCTTACAGATTAGGCTAAAGGTTGTTGGCTCGGGAAAATATGATTTGATTGAAATAATCTAATCATATTTTTCCTCGCCAACAACCATTTAGCCAAATGATAAAACATAATTGCGAAAATGCATTACAAATCAAGGAATAACAAAAGTTGATTACATACTTTTCTTTTAGATAAGAAATGGAGCCCAGGGGTTCAATTTTTATTCATCTTATACACTTCTTCTCCTGTGTTTGCCCCCCATTTTCTGGTAAATCCCCCATAGTAATATTTCCTCCACGATACCTTCCCCCATTTCCACCCCCCATGCGCCTGAAAATCCTACACCCTCACAAACCCCACTAAAATAGTTTCAACCATTTCTGTCAACCCTGTTCAGCTTTCACACTAGAGTTAGGCTAGGCAGTAGACTTGAACTCAGCTGATGATCTGTGAGGTGATAACATTTTTATTTCCTTTGTTTCCTTTGTGATTGGTCAAATATATGCTATATATGTAATATGCTGAAAAGTGACCAAGCAAAGTTGATATTTTCTGGGCCATCTTTGATTTTGTTTATTTGCTTCTTATGCCATATATATATATATATAAAATATCTTTGGAATAAAGGCTGATATTTCTGTGGAAGGCTAATATTGGCTGATAAGATCGGTCGGACTCTAAAAAAAAGATCCAATTGGTCAACATATTTGAATCTTACTGTGCCTTGTCCTCTCATGGTCTTCATTGGGGTATGGTGGGAGTAGACTGCTCCCCTCATCTTCGCTCTCGCTGCCCCCCGGGGTGTTGGGGGAGGTGTCAGATGAGGAGGCCCGCTGCTGAGGGGGCTGGGGGTGTGGGTGCTGTTTCCTCTCTCCCCTCTGGGGGCCACACTCCCCGTTCTGGGAGGGACTAGACACCTCCTGGGTCTTTTTGACTTTGAAGAACACAGGCAACAGTGGAGTGTTCTCCATAGGCCTGGACAGAGAAGACACAATGGTACAATCTAATCCGTATGTAGGTAAGCTGTATGTCTTGTGGTGAAAATCATGTCACCTTTTCTTGGCGGTCCCCTTCACGGGGGTCTTGTGTAGTTTGGGCCCAGCCTTGGTCTCGATGGGGTGGTTCCACAGCTTGTGCTTTTGGAGGCTGACCTTAGTGGCAAACACCGCCTTACAGTCCGGACAGTCATGACTCAACCTCTCTGCTAGGGTCACCTGAGAGACATAGGAAGAAAGAGGGAGGAGGTCAAATAGAGAAGGACACATCTAAAGTACAAAATCTAATTCAACTGGTGTTATAAATAAATATATCGGACATAGTGGGGGACAGATGGAAAAGACGGAGGGGATGAGGAGGGACGATGTGGGCGAGGAGAGAGATGATGTGGTGTCTTACCCCCTGGCAGCGTTGGTAGTGGTATTTGAGACCGTAGATGCTGGGGAACTCTAACCAGCAGCCTGAGCCAGGACACGTTACCCTGGACCTCTTCTTAAACTCCTCCTTCCACTGGACCATCATGTTAGCCTGCAGAGAGGGAGATAGATGATATACACACGCCTTTCACACACTCCTACATAGGAAGTAGGGATTGGAAGGGATAGTAGATACTTACAGGGATACTCCTGAGCTCCTGCTCTTCAGGACGCCCCTTCTTCTTTCCCTCCCCTCTTTCACTACAGGGTGTACCTGAGAGAGAGATAACAGGGTTTAATCAGATAACTATTTACTGTATCATTGGTTCAATTCACAACCCACACAGCTCCCTCCTTTCACAGGCATAGAAGATAACAACCCCCCCTCAGAAAAATGTATGTTTTTGTACCAATTACTGTAGAACAATGCATAGATGGAAAACACTTGATAGTAGTGATTGGTGGAAAATCGATCCAGTTGCAATCCATGTTCAGAAGTTTGGGGTCACTTAGAAATGTCCTAGAAAGAAAAACACATTTTCTGGTCCCATAAAATAATAAATAGCTCAGTTGTGCACTGGGACCTCTCACTGCTCTTTATATTCTGGTTAGAGCCAGTTTGACTGACGAGTTTCAGAAGAAAGTTATTTGTTTCTGGCCATTTCTGGCCTAACACTCTAATCTGATGCTCCAGATACTCAACTAGTCTAAAGAAGGCCAGTTTTATTGCTTCTTTAATCAGGACAACAGTTTTCAGCTGTGCTAACATAATTGAAAACGGGTTTTCTAATGATCAATTAGACTTTTAACATGATAAACTTGGATTAGCTAACACTACGTGCCATTGGAACACAGGAGTGATGGATGCTGATAATGGGCCTATGTACGCCGATGTAGATAATCCATTAAAAATCTGCCTTTTCCAGCTACAATAGTCATTTACAACATTAACAATGTCTACACTGTATTTCTGACCAATTTGATGTTATTTTAATGGACGAAAAATGTGCTTTTCTTTCATAAACAAGGACATTTCTAAGTGACCCCAAACTTCTGAACGTCCCTGGCCATTCTCAGCCCTACTTGATAGTCTTGGTCACAGGGGCACAGATTCATTTTCACATGCTTGGAAAATACCTACTTAGCAACAGAGCAATAGTCACAAGTCAATATACAATAAACAGTGTAGGTGCAGCTATGGCAGCAGGATTAAGACTGCTTAGCTGTGTGAGTGTGTGTGCGTGTGCGTATACATGCGTGTCAGTGTGTGAGTGCAACAGCGTGTGAGTGTGTGTGTGTAAAGGCCATTTGATGAGCCAAATAAATCCATTATACATCACCACAACCTATGACAAAGCACACAGAGGATTCTCTCTCTCAACATATACCGCTAACACCACTTTCTCCTCATCTCTCTTATCCCACTCCCGACACTCTCTCTTTACCTCTCATTCCTTCTCTCTCCTTCTCTTATCCCACTCCCGACACTCTCTCTTTACCTCTCATTCCTTCTCTCTCCTTGTCTTTTCCCACTCCCGACACTCTCTTCACCTCTAATTCCTTCTCTTTTCCCACTCCCGACACTCTCTTTACCTCTCATTCCTTCTCTCTCCTTGTCTTTTCCCACTCCCTACCACCTCTCTTTTGCACGACACTCTAATTCCTTCTCTTTTCCCACTCCCGACACTCTCTTTACCTCTCATTCCTTCTCTCTCCTTTTCCCACTCTTTTTACCCACCTCCCCTTCTCTTTTCCCACACTCTCTTTACCTCTCTAGTCCATTCTTCTCTTTGCCACTCCCGACACTCTCTTTACCTCTCATTCATTCCTTCTCTTTTCCCACTCCCGACACTCTCTCTTACCTCTCATTCACTCTCTTTACCTCTCATTCCTTCTCTTTTCCCACTCCCGACACTCTCTTTACCTCTCATTCCTTCTCTTTTCCCACTCCCGACACTCTCTTTACCTCTCATTCCTCTCTCTCTCTTCTCTTTTCCCACTCCCGACACTCTCTTTTTACCTCTCATTCCTTCTCTCTCCTTCTCTTATCCCACTCCCGACACTCTCTCTTTACCTCTCATTCCTTCTCTCTTTCCTTTCCCACTCCCGTCTCTTTCCCACTCCCGACACTCTCTTTTCACCTCTCATTCCTTCTCTTTTCCCACTCCCACTCTCTCTTTACCTCTTTACCTCTCTTTACCTCCCACTCATTCCTTCCCTCTCTCCTTCTCTTTTCCCCCACTCCCGACACTCTCTACCTCTCATTCCTTCTCTTTTCCCACTCCCGACACTCTCTTTTCTCATTCCTCTCATTCCTTCTCTTTTCCCACTCCCGACACTCTCTTTACCTCTCTACCTCTCATTCCTTCTCTTTTCCCACTCCCGACACTCTCTCTTTACCTCTCATTCCTTCTCTTTTCCCACTCCCGACACTCTCTTTACCTCTCATTCCTTCTCTTTTCCCACTCCCGACACTCTCTTTACCTCTCATTCCTTCTCTCCCTCCTTCTCTTTCCCACTCCCGACACTCTCTTTTACCTCTCACCTTCTCATTCCTTCTCTTTTCCCACTCCTTTTACGACACTCTCTTTACCTCTCATTCACTTCTCTCACTCCTTCTCTTTTCTTTCCCACTCCCGGCACTCTCTCTTACCTCTCATTCCTTCTTCCTTCCCTTTCCCGACTCTCCTTTACCTCTCACCTCTCATTCCTTCTCTTTTCCCACTCCCGACACTCTCTCTTTACCTCTCATTCCTTCTCTCCTTCTCTTTTCCCACTCCCGACACTCTTCCTCTCATTCCTTCTCTTTTCCCACTCCCGACACTCTCTTTACCTCTCATTCCTTCTCTTTTCCCACTCCCGACACTCTCTCTTTCTCATTCCTCCTCTCTTTCCCACTCCCGACACTCTCTCTTTACCTCTCATTCCTTCTCATCTCCTTCTCTTTTCCCACTCCCGGCACTCTCTTTACCTCTCATTCACTCCTTCTCTTTTCCCTCATTCCTCCCCCACTCCCTCTTTACCTCTCTACATTCCTCTCATTCCTTCTCTTTTCCCACTCCCGACACTCTCTTTTACCTCTCATTCCTTCTCTTTTCCCACTCCCGACACTCTCTCTTTACCTCTCATTCCTCTCTTCCTTCTCTTTTCCCACTCCCGGCACTCTCTTTTACCTCTCATTCCTTCTCTTTTCCCACTCCCGACTCCTTTACCTTCATTCCTTCTCTTTTCCCACTCCCACTCCATTCGACTCTTTTCCCACTCTCTTACCTCTCATTCCTTCTCTTTTCCCACTCCCGACACTCTCTCTTTACCTCTCTCCTTCTCTTTCCCACTCCCGACCATTCCTTCTCTTCCTTCTCTTTTCCCACTCCCGGCACTTCTTTATTTTTACCTCTCATTCCTTCTCTTTTCCCACCCCGACACTTCCCACTCCCGACTCTCTCTTTACCTCTCATTCCCTTCTCTTTTCCCACTCCCGACACTCTCTCTTTACCCTCCATTCCTTCTCTTTTCCTTTCCCACTCCCGACACTCTCTCTTTCCTCTCATTCCTTCTCTCTCCTTCTCTTTCCCACTCCCGGCACTCTCTTTTCTCTACCTCTCATTCCTTCTCTTTTCCCACTCCCGACACTCTCTTTTAGGAACCTCTCATTCCTTCTCTTTTCCCACTCCCGACCTCTCTTTACCTTCATTCCTTCTCTTTTCCCACTCCCGACACTCTCTCTTTCCTCTCATTCCTTCTCTCATTTCTCTTTCCCACTCCCGACTCTCTCTTTACCTCTCATTCCTCTCTTCCTTCTCTTTTCCCACTCCCGACACTCTCTTTACTCTCTACCTCTCATTCCTTCTCTTTTCCCACTCCCGACACTCTCTTTTACCTCTCATTCCTTCTCTTTTCCCACTCCCGACACTCTCTCTTTTCTCCACTCCCGGCACTCTCTCTTTACCTCTCATTCCTTCTCTTTTCCCACTCCCGACACTCCTCTTTACCTCTCATTCCTTCTCTCATTCCTTCTCTTTTCCCCACTCCCGGCACTCTCTCTTCCCTCTCATTCCTCTCTCTTTCCCATTCCTTTACCTCTCATTCCCTCTTCCTTCTCTTTCCCACTCCCGGCACTCTCTCTTTACCTCTCATTCCTTCTCTTTTCCCACTCCCGACACTCTCTTTACCTCTCATTCCTTCTCTTTTCCCACTCCCGACTCTCTCTTTACCTCTCATTCCTTCTCTTTTCCCACTCCCGACTCCTCTTTACCTCTCTCATTCCTTCTCTTTTCCCACTCCCGACACTCTTTACATTCCTTCTCTCTCCTTCTCTTTTCCCACTCCCGGCACTCTCTCTTTACCTCTCATTCCTTCTCTTTTCCCACTCCCGACACTCTCTTTTACCTCTCATTCCTTCTCTTTCCCACTCCCGACTCTCTCTTTACCTCTCATTCCTTCTCTCTCCTTCTCTTTTCCCACTCCCGACACTCTCTCTACCTCTCATTCCTTCTCTTTTCCCACTCCCGACACTCTCTCTTTACCTCTCATTCCTTCTCTTTTCCCACTCCCGACACTCTCTTTACCTCTCATTCCTTCTCTTTTCCCACTCCCGACACTCTCTTTACCTCTCATTCCTTCTCTTTTCCCACTCCCGACACTCTCTTTACCTCTCATTCCTTCTCTTTTCCCACTCCCGACACTCTCTCTTTCCTTCTCTCTCCTTCTCTTTCCCACTCCCGACACTCTCTTTACCTCTCATTCCTTCCCTCTCCCTCTTGTCCCCCTCTGCCTAGGTAAGGAGGGAAGGCAGGTTCATTACGTCTTTCCTTTTCTCCACCACAGTTCCATCTCTGCTCTATCAGCCCTCCTTACACACCATTATGCAACACTATAGTATGAGGTGAGCGGGATGGGGGAGGATGGGTCAAAGGGGGAGACCTACACAATGCACTCTAACAGATACACCACCATTCAGATGGGGAAGAGTGTAGAGGAGCTGAGGAAAGAGACAGATGGGAGGATGTAGAGGAAAAGGAAGAGAGGATGGAGAATGGGAGACTCTCCTGTCCTACTTTGTCCATCCAACCATGTCACAGGCTAGTTCCAGTCTAAAGATCCTGACAATTACATCCAGTCACCTAGGGCTGGGCGATATGTCCAAAATATCATATCATGGTACTTTTCAGATTTCGGACGGTATGACAGTATTTTATGATTTGAATAATACAATTATACATTTGCTCTATGAGTTGTGTGTGACCCTAGGTTGGCAACACATATATTCTAAATGATTTCAAAATGGGTCTTTCTCCATTCTGATTGGTTTATACTGTTCAACTTCAACCTAAAATAATTTCCTGCATTTCCATCAATTTCTGCCCTCATTTGAGATCATTTTCACACTGCCACGATATTGGAAAAAATACTAGGCTTTATTTTTAACCAAATGTTGCAATTGCAATTTGACTTGTGATTCATAGCAAAACACTTGGGTGACCTGTTGGAATCATGGAAATATAATGATTATTATAAATCTATAGTGGACACTTTGAACACAGTGTTGTTTGACATGACAACTAATGAAAATGCCATGGACAAGTTATTGTGACAGGGTAGGAACCAAAGTGATGTTCAGTGTTTCATAGGGGGACCCTATAGTTTTTGGCTACATTAAATCTTTATTCATGCAGCCAACATATTCATGCCTCACCTATTCCTCTTTAATATAGAAGATACTGTTGCACATACAACATGCTGATTTAGGCCTCCGCCAGTACTGGTATCAGGCTGTATTAACTAGCTACGTTTGCTAGCCAGCTAACTAGTGATAAGCATTAGTGGCTAATACGATGTAGCTTAACTTGCTAAGAAATTACAAACTAGCTGTTTGCAGATGTAAGAAACACAAACTAATATTGTAATTATAGAACAGTAGTGGATTTATATTAAGATCAAAGTAGATACAACATTGTCATCAACATTGCTGCATGTGCTGCGTTGACCATGCAGACTGATCACAAGTGTCTCCATGTGCTGCATTGACCATGCAGACTGATCACAAGTGTCTCCATGTGCTGCGTTGACCATGCAGACTGATCACATGTGTCTCCATGTGCTGCATTGACAATGCAGACTGATCACAAGTGTCTCCATGTGCTGCGTTGACCATGTAGACTGAACACAAGTATCTCGTGGACAAGCAACAACAAATGCACTCCTTGAGTGACGGGGTGGGACTAGGTCTGTGTGGAAAGTGGCGTGGAGAGAGAGAGCGAGAGAGCGAGAGACAGAGGAGAGGGATGACTCAAGTAGCAGTTAACTATAAAGATGGACGTTACACACAGCGTATCACATTTATCAAACCAAAAATTCAAATACCGTTATAGAAGGTAAAGTAAAAACCCAAACCGGTCCCTGCATCACTACCAGTATAGAAGGTAAAGTAAAAACCCAAACCGGTCCCTGCATCACTACCAGTATAGAAGGTAAAGTAAAAACCCAAACCGGTCCCTGCGTCACTACCAGTATAGAAGCTAAAGTAACAACCCAAACCGGTCCCTGCATCACTACCATTATAGAAGGTAAAGTAAAAACCCAAACCGGTCCCTGCATCACTACCAGTATAGAAGGTAAAGTAAAACCCAAACCGGTCCCTGCATCACTACCAGTATAGAAGGTAAAGTAAAACCCAAACCGGTCCCTGCATCACTACCAGTATAGAAGCTAAAGTAACAACCCAAACCGGTCCCTGCATCACTACCATTATAGAAGGTAAAGTAAAAACCCAAACCGGTCCCTGCATCACTACCAGTATAGAAGGTAAAGTAACAACCCAAACCGGTCCCTGCATCACTACCATTATAGAAGGTAAAGTAAAAACCCAAACCGGTCCCTGCATCACTACCAGTATAGAAGGTAAAGTAAAAACCCAAACCGGTCCCTGCATCACTACCAGTATAGAAGGTAAAGTAAAAACCCAAACCGGTCCCTGCATCACTACCAGTATAGAAGGTAAAGTAAAAACCCAAACCGGTCCCTGCATCACTACCAGTATAGAAGGTAAAGTAACAACCCAAACCGGTCCCTGCATCACTACCATTATAGAAGGTAAAGTAAAAACCCAAACCCATTATAGAAGTCCGTGCATCACTACCAGTATAGAAGGTAAAGTAAAACCCAAACCGGTCCCTGCATCACTACCAGTATAGAAGAAAGTAAAACCCAAACCGGTCCCTGCATCACTACCATTATAGAAGGTAAAGTAAAAACCCAAACCGGTCCCTGCATCACTACCAGTATAGAAGGTAAAGTAAAACCCAAACCGGTCCCTGCATCACTACCATTATAGAAGGTAAAGTAAAAACCCAAACCGGTCCCTGCATCACGACCAGTATAGAAGGTAAAGTAACAACCCAAACCGGTCCCTGCATCACTACCATTATAGAAGGTAAAGTAAAAACCCAAACCGGTCCCTGCATCACTACCATTATAGAAGGTAAAGTAAAAACCCAAACCGGTCCCTGCATCACTACCATTATAGAAGGTAAAGTAAAAACCCAAACCGGTCCCTGCATCACTACCATTATAGAAGGTAAAGTAAAAACCCAAACCGGTCCCTGCATCACTACCATTATAGAAGGTAAAGTAAAAACCCAAACCGGTCCGTGCATCACTACCATTATAGAAGGTAAAGTAACAACCCAAACCGGTCCCTGCATCACTACCATTATAGAAGGTAAAGTAAAAACCCAAACCGGTCCGTGCATCACTACCATTATAGAAGGTAAAGTAAAAACCCAAACCGGTCCCTGCATCACTACCATTATAGAAGATAAAGTAAAAACCCAAACCCGTCCGTGCATCACTACCATTATAGAAGATAAAGTAAAAACCCAAACCGGTCCCTGCATCACTACCATTATAGAAGATAAAGTAAAAACCCAAACCGGTCCCTGCATCACTACCAGTATAGAAGGTAAAGTAAAAACCCAAACCGGTCCGTGCATCACGACCAGTATAGAAGGTAAAGTAAAAACCCAAACCGGTCCCTGCATCACGACCAGTATAGAAGGTAAAGTAACAACCCAAACCGGTCCCTGCATCACTACCATTATAGAAGGTAAAGTAAAAACCCAAACCGGTCCCTGCATCACTACCATTATAGAAGGTAAAGTAAAAACCCAAACCGGTCCCTGCATCACTACCATTATAGAAGGTAAAGTAAAAACCCAAACCGGTCCCTGCATCACTACCATTATAGAAGGTAAAAATAAAAACCCAAACCGGTCCCTGCATCACTACCATTATAGAAGGTAAAGTAAAAACCCAAACCGGTCCGTGCATCACTACCATTATAGAAGGTAAAGTAACAACCCAAACCGGTCCCTGCATCACTACCATTATAGAAGGTAAAGTAAAAACCCAAACCGGTCCCTGCATCACTACCATTATAGAAGATAAAGTAAAAACCCAAACCCGTCCGTGCATCACTACCATTATAGAAGGTAAAGTAAAAACCCAAACCGGTCCGTGCATCACTACCATTATAGAAGGTAAAGTAACAACCCAAACCGGTCCCTGCATCACTACCATTATAGAAGGTAAAGTAAAAACCCAAACCGGTCCGTGCATCACTACCATTATAGAAGGTAAAGTAAAAACCCAAACCGGTCCCTGCATCACTACCATTATAGAAGATAAAGTAAAAACCCAAACCGGTCCCTGCATCACTACCATTATAGAAGATAAAGTAAAAACCCAAACCGGTCCCTGCATCACTACCAGTATAGAAGGTAAAGTAAAAACCCAAACCGGTCCCTGCATCACTACCAGTATAGAAGGTAAAGTAAAAACCCAAACCGGTCCCTGCATCACTACCAGTATAGAAGGTAAAGTAAAACCCAAACCGGTCCCTGCATCACTACCATTATAGAAGGTAAAGTAAAAACCCAAACCGGTCCCTGCATCACTACCATTATAGAAGGTAAAGTAAAAACCCAAACCGGTCCCTGCATCACTACCATTATAGAAGGTAAAGTAAAAACCCAAACCGGTCCCTGCATCACTACCATTATAGAAGGTAAAAATAAAAACCCAAACCGGTCCCTGCATCACTACCATTATAGAAGGTAAAGTAAAAACCCAAACCGGTCCGTGCATCACTACCATTATAGAAGGTAAAGTAAAAACCCAAACCGGTCCCTGCATCACTACCATTATAGAAGGTAAAGTAAAAACCCAAACCGGTCCCTGCATCACTACCATTATAGAAGATAAAGTAAAAACCCAAACCCGTCCGTGCATCACTACCATTATAGAAGATAAAGTAAAAACCCAAACCGGTCCCTGCATCACTACCATTATAGAAGATAAAGTAAAAACCCAAACCGGTCCGTGCATCACTACCATTATAGAAGGTAAAGTAAAAACCCAAACCGGTCCGTGCATCACTACCATTATAGAAGATAAAGTAAAAACCCAAACCGGTCCCTGCATCACTACCATTATAGAAGGTAAAGTAAAAACCCAAACCGGTCCCTGCATCACTACCATTATAGAAGGTAAAGTAAAAACCCAAACCGGTCCCTGCATCACTACCATTATAGAAGGTAAAGTAAAAACCCAAACCGGTCCCTGCATCACTACCATTATAGAAGGTAAAGTAAAAACCCAAACCGGTCCCTGCATCACTACCAGTATAGAAGGTAAAGTAAAAACCCAAACCGGTCCCTGCATCACTACCATTATAGAAGGTAAAGTAAAAACCCAAACCGGTCCCTGCATCACTACCATTATAGAAGGTAAAGTAAAAACCCAAACCGTCCCTGCATCACTACAAACCCCTGCATCACTACCAGTATAGAAGGTAAAGTAAAAACCCAAACCGGTCCCTGCATCACTACCATTATAGAAGGTAAAGTAAAAACCCAAACCGGTCCCTGCATCACTACCATTATAGAAGGTAAAGTAACAACCCAAACCGGTCCCTGCATCACTACCATTATAGAAGGTAAAGTAACAACCCAAACCGGTCCCTGCATCACTACCAGTATAGAAGGTAAAGTAACAACCCAAACCGGTCCCTGCATCACTACCATTATAGAAGGTAAAGTAAAAACCCAAACCGGTCCCTGCATCACTACCATTATAGAAGGTAAAGTAACAACCCAAACCGGTCCCTGCATCACTACCATTATAGAAGGTAAAGTAAAAACCCAAACCGGTCCCTGCATCACTACCATTATAGAAGGTAAAGTAAAAACCCAAACCGGTCCCTGCATCACTACCATTATAGAAGGTAAAGTAAAAACCCAAACCGGTCCGTGCATCACTACCATTATAGAAGGTAAAGTAAAAACCCAAACCGGTCCCTGCATCACTACCAGTATAGAAGGTAAAGTAACAACCCAAACCGGTCCCTGCATCACTACCATTATAGAAGGTAAAGTAAAAACCCAAACCGGTCCCTGCATCACTACCAGTATAGAAGGTAAAGTAACAACCCAAATCGGTCCCTGCATCACTACCATTATAGAAGGTAAAGTAAAAACCCAAACCGGTCCCTGCATCACTACCATTATAGAAGGTAAAGTAAAAACCCAAACCGGTCCCTGCATCACTACCGGTATAGAAGGTAAAGTAAAAACCCAAACCGGTCCCTGCATCACTACCATTATAGAAGGTAAAGTAAAACCCAAACCAGGTCCCTCCCTGCATCACTACCATTATAGAAGGTAAAGTAAAACCCAAACCGGTCCCTGCATCACTACCATTATAGAAGGTAAAGTAAAACCCAAACCGGTCCCTGCATCACTACCAGTATAGAAGGTAAAGTAAAACCCAAACCGGTCCCTGCATCACTACCATTATAGAAGGTAAAGTAAAACCCAAACCGGTCCCTGCATCACTACCAGTATAGAAGGTAAAGTAAAACCCAAACCGGTCCCTGCATCACTACCATTATAGAAGGTAAAGTAACAACCCAAACCGGTCCCTGCATCACTACCATTATAGAAGGTAAAGTAAAAACCCAAACCGGTCCCTGCATCACTACCATTATAGAAGGTAAAGTAACAACCCAAACCAGTCCGTGCATCACTACCATTATAGAAGGTAAAGTAACAACCCAAACCGGTCCGTGCATCACTACCATTATAGAAGGTAAAGTAACAACCCAAACCGGTCCGTGCATCACTACCATTATAGAAGGTAAAGTAAAAACCCAAACCAGTCCGTGCATCACTACCATTATAGAAGGTAAAGTAAAAACCCAAACCGGTCCCTGCATCACTACCATTAATAGAAGGTAAAGTAACAACCCAAACCGGTCCCTGCATCACTACCATTATAGAAGGTAAAGTAAAAACCCAAACCGGTCCCTGCATCACTACCATTATAGAAGGTAAAGTAAAAACCCAAATCGGTCCCTGCATCACTACCATTATAGAAGGTAAAGTAAAAACCCAAACCGGTCCCTGCATCACTACCATTATAGAAGGTAAAGTAAAAACCCAAACCGGTCCCTGCATCACTACCATTATAGAAGGTAAAGTAAAAACCCAAACCGGTCCCTGCATCACTACCAGTATAGAAGGTAAAGTAACAACCCAAATCGGTCCCTGCATCACTACCATTATAGAAGGTAAAGTAAAAACCCAAACCGGTCCCTGCATCACTACCATTATAGAAGGTAAAGTAAAAACCCAAACCGGTCCCTGCATCACTACCAGTATAGAAGGTAAAGTAAAAACCCAAACCGGTCCCTGCATCACTACCATTATAGAAGGTAAAGTAAAAACCCAAACCGGTCCGTGCATCACTACCATTATAGAAGGTAAAGTAAAAACCCAAACCGGTCCCTGCATCACTACCAGTATAGAAGGTAAAGTAACAACCCAAACCGGTCCCTGCATCACTACCATTATAGAAGGTAAAGTAAAAACCCAAACCGGTCCCTGCATCACTACCAGTATAGAAGGTAAAGTAACAACCCAAATCGGTCCGTGCATCACTACCATTATAGAAGGTAAAGTAAAACCCAAACCCATTTTCTGGTCCCTGCATCACTACCATTATAGAAGGTAAAGTAAAAACCCAAACCGGTCCCTGCATCACTACCTAGATATAGAAGGTAAAGTAAAAACCCAAACCGGGCCCTGCATCACTACCATTATAGAAGGTAAAGTAAAAACCCAAACCGGTCCCTGCATCACTACCATTATAGAAGGTAAAGTAACAACCCAAACCGGTCCCTGCATCACTACCATTATAGAAGGTAAAGTAAAAACCCAAACCGGTCCCTGCATCACTACCATTATAGAAGGTAAAGTAAAAACCCAAACCGGTCCCTGCATCACTACCATTATAGAAGGTAAAGTAAAAACCCAAACCGGTCCCTGCATCACTACCATTATAGAAGGTAAAGTAACAACCCAAATCGGTCCCTGCAGAGCTCACATCTAGATCTGGGCCATTTTCTGTCTGAAAGGATTACAGAAGATTTCCTCGACTGTACTATGAACACAGAGCTCACACCTAGATCTGGGCCATTTTGTCTGAAAGGATTACAGAAGATTTCCTCGACTGTACTATGAACACAGAGCTCACATCTAGATCTGGGACATTTTCTGTCTGAAAGGATTACAGAAGATTTCCTCGACTGTACTATGAACACAGAGCTCACATCTAGATCTGGGCCATTTTCTGTCTGAAAGCATTACAGAAGATTTTATATTTTTTTTATTTAACACAGACACTCTCTCACTAATATGCTACATACACACTCATTCATGCACACCCACCTCACATAATCAGTGGAAAGGGTGTGTGTTGCAGCAGGAGAGGTGATTCATTCAAACGGTGCAGCTCTTGAGCTGGGAGGAAATTGAGCATTTTAATTGCTGTCTTGGAAAATAAAGGCCTCTTAAAAAAAATGTTATAATTAATGAATTTCATTATTGGGTAAGATATGTTCCTGTTGCTATGGGAATAAGAGCCACCTCTCTAAGCTACTACCTACCACCATTTCCTGATGAAACACACACACACACACACACACCCCACACACACACACACACACACACACACGGACAGAGCTAAAACACACACACACTGACATACAAACACACTCATACACACACTCACCATCTTCGTCAAAACACAATGCCTACTTTCTCTTTGAATCTCCCTCCCCAACATGAGACTGGCACACACACACCAGACACACACACACACACACACCAGACACCCACCACCCTCCCAGCTGTCTAAGGCTGCAGCTGCGCATTGTTCAACCTCTCTGGAGAGAGAAGAGAGGATAGAAGAAGTGAGGAGAAAAGAAAAGGGAAGGTATGAACAGAGAGGAGGAGGGGAGATGAGAGAAGAGAGGATAGAAGAAGTGAGGAGAAAAGAAAAGGGAAGGTATGAACAGAGAGGAGGAGGGGAGATGAGAGAAGAGAGGATAGAAGAAGTGAGGAGAAAAGAAAAGGGAAGGTATGAACAGAGAGGAGGAGGGGAGATGAGAGAAGAGAGGATAGAAGAAGTGAGGAGAAAAGAAAAGGGAAGGTATGAACAGAGAGGAGGAGGGGAGATGAGAGAAGACAACATTGGAGTGGAGGAGAAAAAAGGAGACAGGTCCCAGGAGCATTGCCAGCTGCCTTATGAACTCAATTAACCCATGTGTCCCTAGTTACGCCGCCTGCTACCACTTTTCCTGAGTACACACACGCATCCACACACACACGACAGTTTGATTTGACTTGTTAATAACGGTGCAATAAATAGTTAGAAAACACAGCGACTAGGAAATACACACACACACACACACACACCACAGCAACACTGCTATAGCAGAAAGCAACCATTTATTTTCCCTTTGACACATAGGAGCCTTTGTCTGTCTGGACTCAGAAGTTTGTAAACAGACACTCAGAGAGTTTAGAACAAATGCTCACTCCCAAGCCCAGCAAAAAGCATATCTGCGACCAATGCATGTACATAGAGTACGGTACATTATAATCATATGTGGATCTGCTGTTTCACACAGTACAGTCAGTCATTCTAGCCTCATATAGTGACGAGGCTGTGTGGAACAGCTGGGCCTAACAGTTGTCTTCTCACTCCCTCTCCTTCACACCTTTTCCTTCTATACACTTCCTCTTTCTTTCTCTTCTCGCAATCCTCCTCTCACTAGAGATGTTTCCATCAACTCCTCCAGTAAATGTTTCTGGTCGTCAACATTTTTAGAAAGCCAGCATGGATAGAATGCAATAAATGACAAGTATATCTCATATTCTAATCATTCTCATGTAGACCAGAAAAAGCAGGCAAAGCAATTCAACCATTATTGAAAGCCAGGACAATCCTTGTGCTACAAAGAAACTGGTTTGTTATAGTTGAACATTTTCATGTAGCAGTGGGCACTTAGAATGACCCGTGGAGCGGAGCTTTGTAGTTCTGGGATGACCTTCACAATTATCTGTCATCATTTATTCTAAAAACACAGTCTATCGTCATCATTTGTCGCAATAAAGAAAGTTGGACAAAAGAAAAATCCAGCCCGTCCAACGGATAAAAATGTGATCTTTAGAAATCGTCTCCTATGTCTGCCGTTTCCATTACACATGTTGCTAGGATTCTTTTTACGACATTCGTTTGGGTCATGGAAACCTACCTAGTCTCTTGGTCCTCTCTTTCCCCATCTCCTTCCTTTTCCCTCTGAAATATTATAATAATCCTCTGTGTCTGTCTCCCACCTCTTCCCCGTCTCTCTCTCTCGTCTCTCCCGCCTGTCTCCCCCTCTTTTATCTCTCTCTCTCTCTCCTTTTTTCTCTCTGACATCTTTTTCTCTTTTCTGACATCTTACAGTCAGACAGACAGTCATTCTGGAATTGGCTCTTTCCCTCTCTGGCTGACATTGATTCTACAGCATACTATTCCAATGACAGACTGGCTGGTATGCCTCACATCATTCTACAGTTATGAAAGATAGAAAAGGTTTATCTAAGTTCTGTTGATTCTATCAGCCTACAGTGTTTTGTGGATCTTGCCAAAGGAGCTATGTCACACTGAAAACAAAATCAACCCCACATTGATTTCTCTGAGAGATGAATGGCTCTTTGACAGATTTACCATACTATTCCAATGACATAGGTCTACTACATTATTAGGATCAAGACTAAATGGCTTTAACTAGCTGTTGTTCATTACATACATTGTTAAAAGGCTTTAACTAGCTGTTGTTCAGGTTATTATACATTACATACATTAGGATCAAGACTAAAAGGCTTTAACTAGCTGTTGTTCAGGTTATTATTCATTACATACATTAGGATCAAGACTAAAAGGCTTTAACTAGCTGTTGTTCAGGTTATTATTCATTACATACATTAGGATCAAGACTAAAAGGCTTTAACTAGCTGTTGTTCAGGTTATTATTCATTACATACATTAGGATCAAGACTAAAAGGCTTTAACTAGCATTCGTATGTGTTTTCTTTGTTTTAGTGTTGGTCAGGACGTGAGCTGGGTGGGCATTCTATGTTGTGTGTCTGATTTGTCTATTTCTATGTTTTGCCTGATATGGTTCTCAATCAGAGGCAGATGTTAGTCATTGTCTCTGATTGGGAACCATATTTAGGTAGCCTGTTTTGTGTTGGGTTTTGTGTGTTGGGATTGTTCCTGTCTCTGTGTTTGCACCAGATAGGACTGTTTAGGTTTTCACTTTTCTTGTTTTGTTTAGTCTGTTCACGTATAGTCGTCTTTATTAAAAACATGAATAACCACCACGCTGCATTTTGGTCCGCCTCTCTTTCACCAGAAGAAAACCGTTACAGAATCACCCACCAACCAAGGACCAAGCGGCGTGGTAAACAGAGGCAGCAGCAACAGCAGCAGCAGGAGAAGTGACAGGTGCAGCAGGAGCAGCAGCAGCAGCAGCAAAGGCAGCAGCAGGAGCAGCAACAGAGGCAGCAGCAGCAGTGGGAGAGGCTGCACTATTTGGATAAATGGACTTGGGAGGAGATCCTTGACGGAAAAGGACCCTGGGCAGAGCCAGGGGAATATTGCCGCCCCAAAGCCGAGCTGGAGGCAGCGAAAGCAGAGAGGCGGCATTATGAGGAGCTAGCACGGCAGAGCGGCTGGAAGCCCGAGAGGCACCCCCAAAATGTCTTGGGGGCACAGGGAGAGTGTGGCAGAGTCAGGAGTCAGACCTGAGCCAACTCCCCTGTTTATCGTAAGGAGCCATGGATGGAATTGGAGCTGTCGGCGAAGCAGAGTGCTGAGTCTGAGAGTGTGGAGGATGTATTGGGCAGAGTAGAAAGAAAGCTGTTGGTTTGGCATAGTATGCACGGCGTTCGCCCTGAGGAGCGTGTTAGCTGTCTGATGTCACCCGTGTCAGTTCTTCGTACTCAGCCTGAAACGTGTGTTGGAGTTCCGGGGGATTTGATGCCGGCTATACACACCAGGTCTCCAGTACACCTTCACAACCCGGTGTGTCCTGTTCCTTGCACTCACCTGGAGGTGCGTGGCCCAGTACCACCAGTGCCAGCACCACGCATCAGGCCTACAGTGCGTCCCGCCTGTCCAGCGCTGCCGGAGCCTTCCTCCTCTCTAGCGCAGCCAGAGTCTCCCGCCTGTCCGGCGCTGTCAGAGCTACAGCCCCTCATGCCAGAGGCGCCAGAGCCCCTCATTCCAGAGGCACCAGTGCTCCTCAGTCCAGCGCTGCCAGAGCCTTTTTCTCCAGTCTGCCCAGCTCCGTCTGAGCTTCCCGTCTGCCCAGCGCCGTCTGAGCTACCAGTCTGTCCAGCGCCGCTAGTCTGCACAGCGCCGTCTGAGCTACCCGTCTGCCCAGCGCCGTCTGGGCTACCAGTCTGCCCAGCGCCGCCAGTCTGCCCAGCGCCATCTGAGCTACCCGTCTGCCCTGCGCCGTCTGAGCTACCAGTCTGTCCAGCGCCGCCAGTGCCGCCAGTCTGCCCTGCGCCGTCTGAGCTACCAGTCTGCCTAGCGCCACCAGTGCCGCCAGTCTGCCCAGCGCCGCCAGTCTGCCCAGCGCCGCCAGTCTGCCCAGCGCCGCCAGTGCCGCCAGTCAGCCAGGATCCGCCAGAGCCGTCAGGATCCACCAGTCTGCCAGGATCCGCCAGTCTGCCAGGATCCACCAGTCAGACAGTATCCGCCAGTCTGCCAGGATCCGCCAGTCAGCCAGGATCTGCCAGAACTACCAGTCAGCCAGGATCCGCCAGTCTGCCAGGATCCGCCAGTCAGCCAGGATCCACCAGAACTGCCAATCGGCCAGGATCCGCCAGTCGGCCAGGATCCGCCAGAACTGCCAGTAGGCCAGGATCTGCCAGTCGGCCAGGTACTTTGCTCCGTTCATCTTTCCCTTGATCCTGAATAGTCTCCCAGTGCCTGCTGCTGAAAAACATCCCCACAGCATGATGCTACCACCACCATGCTTAACCATAGGGTTGGTGCCAGGTTTCCTCCAGATGTAACGCTTGGCATTCAGGCCAAAGAGTTCAATCTTGGTTTCATCAGACCAGAGAACCTTGTTTCTCATGGTCTGTAGAGTCCTTTAGTTGCCTTTTGGCAAACTCAAAGCGGGCTGAAATGTGCCTTTTACTGAGGAATGGTTTCCGTCTGGCCTATCCATACAAAACGGACCATCCTACTGATCATCGACTTCGGCGATGTCATTTACAAAATAGCCTCCAACACTCTACTCAACAAATTGGATGCAGTCTATCACAGTGCTATCCGTTTTGTCACCAAAGCCCCATATACTACCCACCACTGCGACCTGTATGATCTCGTTGGCTGGCCCTCGCTTCATATCTGTCGCCAAACCCACTGGCTCCAGGTCATCTACAAAAGTCCCTCTCCCCTGTAACTATTCCCCAGGCCGTTGCTGTAAATGAGAACGTGTTCTCAGTCAACTTACCTGGTAAAGTAACGAATACATATATATATATATATATATATATATTTATTTTAAGTCTGCTACGTAAATCCCTGCCTTATCTCAGCTTACTGGTTACCATAGCAGCACCCACCCGATGCAAGCTCTCCAGCAGGAATTCTCTAACTGGTCACCCCCAAAGCCAATTCGTCCTTTGGCCGCCTTTCCTTCCAGTTCTCTGCTGCCAATGACTGGAACGAACTGCAAAAATCTCTGAAGCTAGAGACTCATATCTCCCTCAATAGCTTTAAGCACCAGCTGTCAGAGCAGCTCACTGATCACTGCACCTGTACATAGCTCATCTGTAAATAGCCCATCCAATCTACCTCATCCCCATACTGTATTTATTTATCTTGCTCCTTTGCACGCCAGTATCTCAACTTGCACATTCATCCTCTGCACATTCTACCATTCCAGTGTTTCATTGCTATATTGTAATTACTTCGCCACCATGGTCTATTTATTGCCTTACCTCTCTTATCCTACCTCATTTGCACATGTTGTATATATATTATTCTACTGTATTATTGATTGTATGTTTGTTTATTCCATGTGTAACTCTGTTGTTGTATGTGTCAAACTGCTTTGCTTTATCTTGGCCAGGTCACAGTTGCAAATGAGAACTTGTTCTCAACTAGCCTACCTGGTTAAATAAAGGTATTTTTTTTTTCATTATATGAGATACACGTACAATTATACTTTAAGCAAAATTGTTCCATGTTTGTGGCCAGGGAGCACTTACCTGGGGTCAATTACATTGATAAGCCTCTTGAAACCATCCTTTTCGACTGTGCTAATTTGTAGCATGTCCTTAGCAATGCAATACATAAGCGTTTGTGATGTCTTCGCCTTTTCGATGTTTGCTTGTACGGCATAAACGCTGGCAGTGTTGACTGCTTCGGGCAAACATCCCTAGATTGGCAGGTGCTTGAGGGGCGTTGATCAATACCGTGGCGCAAACTCAAACATCCCATCCCTTCAGGCCCTGATTCACACCCCTTCTCTTTCTCTCCCTCCTTCCCCCTCTTTCCCATTCTGGCTCTGATTCCCCTGCTTCTCTTCCCCTCCCTCCTTGCCCCTCTTTCCAATTCTGGCTCTGATCCCTCCCCCCCCTTCTCTTTCTCTCCCTACTTCCCTCTTACCCATTCTGGCTCTTATTCCCCCCATTCTCTTTCCCTCCCTCTTTCCCATTCTGGCTCTGATTCCCATCCCTGTCTTTCCCTCCCTCCTTCCCTATTTCCCTTTCTGGCTCTGATTCCCCCCTTCTCTTTCTCTCCCTCCTTCCCTCACTTTCCCATTCTGGCTCTGATTCCCCCCCTTCTCTTTCCCTCCCTCTTTCCCTCTTTCCCATTCTGGCTCTGATTCCCACCCCTTCTCTTTCCCTCCCTCCTTCCCCCTCTTACCCATTCTGGCTCTGATTCCCACCCCTTCTCTTTCTCTCCCTCCTTCCCCCTCTTACCCATTCTGGCTCTGATTCCCCCTTCTCTTTCTCTCCCTCCTTCCCCCTCCTTCCCATTCTGGCTCTGATTCCCCCTTCTCTTTCTCTCCCTCCTTCCCCCTCTTTCCCATTCTGGCTCTGATTCCACCCCTTCTCTTTCTCTCCCTCCTTCCCCCTCTTTCCCATTCTGGCTCTGATTCCCCCTTCTCTTTCTCTCCCTCCTTCCCTCTCTTTCCCATTCTGGCTCTGATTCCCACCCCTTCTCTTTCTCTCCCTCCTTCCCTCACTTTCCCATTCTGGCTCTGATTCCCACCCCTTCTCTTTCCCTCCATCCTTCCCTCTCTTTCCCATTCTGGCTCTGATTCCCACCACCTCTCTTTCCCTCCTCCCTCCCTCCTTCCCATTCTGGCTCTGATTCCCCCCTTCTCTTTCTCTCCCTACTTCCCCCTTACCCATTCTGAATCTGATTCCCACACCTTCTCTTTCCCTCCCTCCTTCCCTCTCTTTCCCATTCTGGCTCTGATTCCCACCACCTCTCTTTCCCTCCTCCCTCCCTCCTTCCCAATTCGGCTCTGATCCCCCCCTTCTCTTTCTCTCCCTACTTCCCTCTTACCCATTCTGGCTCTGATTCCCACCACCTCTCTTTCCCTCCCTCCTTCCATCTCTTTCCCATTCTGGCTCTGATTCCCACCCCTTCTCTTTCCCTCCCTCCTTTCCATTCTGGCTCTGATCCCCCCTTCTCTCCCTACTTCCCTCTTACCCATTCTGGCTCTGATTCCCACCACCTCTCTTTCCCTCCCTCCTTCCCTCTCTTTCCCATTCTGGCTCTGATTCCCACCCCTTCTCTTTCCCTCCCTCCTTCCCTCTTTCCCATTCTGGCTCTGATTCCCCCCTTCTCTTTCCTTCCCTCTCTTTCACATTCTGGCTCTGATTTCCTCCCCTTCTCCTTCCCTCTCTTTCCCATTCTGGCTCTGATTTCCCCCCCTTCTCCTTCCCTCTCTTTCCATTCCGGCTCTGATTCCCAAGTGATGTGGGATAACCAGGTGTGGGACTCTTGTCACAATAATTTGAGCCTGAGGGCTCTATTCTCGGCCAGTATCAAGCCAGCACTGTTAAAGCCACCGATCTCCAATTTTCAAACCCTAGCACCAGGATTAGTAATTTACCTGTCTTAAATGCTTGCGCTGAGGTGGGAGTGTTGGCAATATCTGAGGTGTGTCCTTATAAACAGATACTAAAGTGACAATTACTGTATGTGCTGGAGGGGATATTCAAGACCAACTAGTTGTTTATGGCATGGACAACCTATCCAGCTGTGACGCACAGTGCCCATTTGCATATGGAACAAGAGATGTGTTTTAGTGTGCCCGTAAAGCTTGCATTAGGAAACATAAAAACTCATGTTTTTTTCCCCCATTTCGTTTCATTTGATTAAAAACCAAGCATAGCCGCCGCCCCTCACAATGAAGGCATTTCTGGGTGGGCAACGACCAATGGGTGGGAATGCCTTTGTTTTTCCTTCACATCCGTGGCATTAACAACACTAAAGATAATTACATCATTAATGATACTTAGATTTTTCTTAACAATGACAACGCTAGCTATTCTCTCTTGGAATGTGTGTGGAACATATACTCTCTGATTACAACCTCATTGATGCATGGCAGGCACAAGATCCATAAGCAAAATAGTACACTTTTTACTTAAACAGGCATAAATCTTTCTCATAAATCTATTTTATACTTAAATCTTATTTATACTCTATTTGATTTCATTAAGAAAATTTGACCTATGAGCTTGTCTGACCATCACGCTTATTAGTGCCAACTTCAAATTTCAGAATCTGCTAAAAGAGCCCGTTTCAATACTACAAAATCCTACATCATTTTCATGTTGCATTCAAATAATTCATAATGATCCATACAAATTCAGTCAACAACCCTTGAACTCTACGCCACAAAGGTTTTTTAAATTTAAATTATGCAACTGACAGAGGGCCTAATTTGACATCCATCGCAAAAGACTCGTCCCACTCGTTTACTGGCCAACAACCTACGCATTAACGATCAATTAGCCGCTATAGCAACTATTTAAGATTTGTTGATTCAATTACATGAGAATATTAGTCACATGCACAGGGAGTGATATTCTTGTGCTTCGAGCTCCAACAGTGCAGGTCAAAAGGTCAGTGCAGGTCAAAAGACAAGTGAATGAAACAATAACAACAAATATACACATTTACAACTGTAGAAATGATAAATGTCCATTGGGGTTCTTGGGGGGGAGCAGCCGGGGGAAATGAGAAGTGAGTGAAACAATAATGAATAAATATACACCACCAGTCAACAGTTTCAGAACGCCTACTCAAGGTTTTTCTGTATTTTTACTATTCTACATTGTAGAATAATAGATGAAGACATCAAAACTACGAAATAATACAATCACGTAACCATAGTATTAAACAAAACTAAATATATCTTCAAATAGCCACCCTTTGCCTTGATGACAGCTTTTCACACAGCTTCACGAGGTAGTCACCTGGAATGCATTTCAATTAGCCATTGTGCCTTCTAAAAAGTGAATCTGTGGAATTTGTTTCCTTCTTCAAGCGTTTGAGCCAATCAGGTGTGTTGTGACAAGGTAGGGGTGGTATACAGAAGATAGCCCTATTTGGTAAAAGAGCAAGTCCATATTATGGCAAGAACATCAAATAAGCAAAGAAAAATGACAGTCCATCATTACATCAAGACATGTTCGTCAATCAATACGGAACATTTCAAGAACATGGAAAGTTTATTCTAGTGCAGTCGCAAAAAACATCAAGTGCCATGATGAAACTGGCTCTCATGAGGACCGCCACAGGAATGGAAGACCCAGAGTTACCTCTGCTGCAGAGGATAAGTTCATTAGTTACCAGCCTCAGAAATTGCAGCCCAAATAAATGCTTCACAGAGTTCAACAGACACATCTCAACATCAACTGTTCAGAGGAGACTGTGTGAATCAGGCCTTCATGGTTGAATTGCTGCAAAGAAACCACAATTAAGGACACCAATAATAAGAAGAGACTTGCCGATTATTCTGACATTTTTTATTTTTTTTAATAATGACAATTACAACAATACTGAATGAACACTTATTTTAACTTAATATAATACATCAATAAAATCAATTTAGGCTCAAATAAATAATGAAACATGTTCAATTTGGGTTAAATAATGCAAAAAACAAAGTGTTGGAGAAGAAAATAAAAGTGAAATATGTGCCATGTAAGAAAGCTAACGTTTAAGTTCCTTGCTCAGAACATGAGAACATATGAAAGCTGGTGGTTCCTTTTAACCTCTCTGCGCACTGAACCCTTCGGGATGCAATTCGACAACATACGGTGATCGCTACATAAAGTCATATTAAACATTCATGAAAATACAAGTGTCTCACATGTATCAAAAGCCTAGAATCTTGCTAATCCAACTGCGTTGTCAGATTTAAAAAAGGATTTACTGCGGAAGAATATGATGTGATTATCTGAGGATAGAGCCCCATAAAAAACAACCATTTTAACCAGCACAGGCGTAACATAATCACAAACTGCAATAAAATAAATAGTTTACCTTTGACGATCTTCGCCTGTTTGCAATTCCAATGCTCATTGTTACACAATGAATGGTCTTTTGTATTATAAAATGTATTTTTATAGCCTAACACGAAACATTTTGTGAACCGCTTGTCGTGAATTCCGTCTCATTCCATTTGACGACACATTCGATGTAAATACACACACTAAACGTGACTTTTCCAGTCATGTTTGGTTTCATTGCAATCAACTGGTTTGTTTGTAACACAACCAAACTTGATGGGTCATTTCGCGGAACGTATTGACTGAAAGAAACCGATTTGAAGACAACAAGTCATGACATCATTGTGCACCAATGATATGACCACTGTTTCGTTGATTGACTGTATTTTAACCCAATGACCACTGATCGTCTTGAAATCTAGCTGGGTAGATAGCCAATGAGCTGAGGTAAACGGCAATATGTAATGTTTATGTGTTGGAAGACCAACCCATGTAGTAAACTCCGGCGTAAAGAGGGTCATTCGCCATTGAAGTTTCATACTGGAAGGAGCCACGCATGTTAGGCACAGCGTTGTTTTGGTAAAGCGCATCTTCAGCTGTTTATATATCAATCATTATGGTGACTAAGTCAGGGAAAGCTAAATCTAAGTCTAGATATACAGATGTACACACAATTTTAGAAGAAATTGATCGGGAAAGTGAGACAGAGAATGTTGGAGGATGATTCATTTAGCGTTTCCCAAATGGGAGGAATATTTTTGGAACGGAGAGGACATTGTTTTGGACTGGTAAGTTCTTCTCATGCTAATGCCATTGTTTGAAATTAATATTATAAATTATTATTTGCGATTTTAAAAAAACATGGAGGCGTCGCTGTGTTCTTTGTCAAATGAAGTCCCCCATCACCTGCACCACATGCTTGGTGACCCTCTGCTTCACAGCAGAAAGAGAGTGTTGTCTTTCAAATGAAATCAAGAATATGCATATCCTTGGTTCTGAGCCTGAGCTACAGGCAGTTAGATTTGTGTATGTCTTCAGGCGGAAATTGAAAAAAGTAGAGGGGTAGCTGTAAGAGGTTTTAACATGAGTCTTCAATATTCCCAGGTAATACGTTTTAAGTTGTAGTTATTATAGGAATGATAGCTATAACATTTGTATTTCATTAACCTTTGACTATTGGATGTTCTTATAGGCACTTTAGTATTGCCAGTGTAACAGTATAGCTTCTGTCCCTCTCCTCGCTCCTCCCTGGGCTCGAACCAGGAACACATCGTCAACAGCCACCCTCGAAGCAGCGTTACTCTTGCAGAGCAAGGGGAACAACCACTCCAAGTCTCAGAGCGAGTGACGTTTGAAACACTGTTAGCGCTCACCCCGCTAACTAGCTAGCCATTTCACATTGGTTACACCAGCCTAATCTCGGGAGTTGATAGGCTTGAAGTTAAACAGCTGTCAGCGATTGGGTGCAGAGATGTAGCGGAGTCAGGCGCAGGACACAGGTTTTGAGCAACACAACGGAGTTTACTCAAAAAAAGTCAAGCAAAAATTCCAAATAGGAGCATACATTCACACTCGTACAATCAACAACCACTAAAGACACCAACAATCACGGACAGAACAGAAATGTATGCCAGAGGGTTAAATAAGGAACATGATATGGGAATTGAAACCAGGTGTAATACAGACAAAACAAAACTGAAACATAGATCGGTGGTGACTAGAAAGCCGGTGACGTCGACCGCCGAACACCCGAACAAGTCGTGACAACAGCTCAATGCTTGAAGTACAACGAAGAGCTGCTGGCAAATCGCACAAAAGTGCTGTTTGAATGAATGCTTGCGAGCCTGCTGCTGCCTATCATTGCTCAGTCAGACTGCTCTATCAAAGCATAGACTTAATTATAACATAATAACACACAGAAATACGAGCCTTAGTTCAATAATATGGTTGAAACCGGAAACTATCATCTCAAAAACAAGACGTTTATTCTTTCAGTGAAATGCAGAACCGTTCCGTATTTTATCTAACGGGTGGCATCCATTTAGTCTAAATATTCCTGTTACATTGTACAACCTTCAATGTTATGTCTTAATTACGTAAAATTCTGGCATATTTGTTCGCAATGAGCCAGGCGGCCCACACTGTTGCATATACACTGACTCTGCGTGCAATGAACGCAAGAGGAGTGACACAATTTCACCTGGTTAATATTGCCTGCTACCTGGATTTATTTAAGCTAAATATGCAGGTTTAAAAATATGTACTTCTGTGTATTGATTTTAAGAAAGGCATTGATGTTTATGGTTAGGTACAGTCGTGCAACGATTGTGTTTTTTTTCGCAAATGCGCTTTTGTTCAATCATCCCCCGTTTGACGAAATTGGCTGTCTTTGTTAGGAAGAAATAGTCTTCACACAGTTTGCAACGAGCCAGGCGGCCCAAACTGCTGCACATACCCTGACTCTGTTGCAAGAGAAGTGGCACATTTTCCTTAGTTAAAATAAATTAATGTTAGCAGGCAATATTAACTAAATATGCAGGTTTAAAAATATATACTTGTGTATTGATTTTAAGAAAGGCATTGATGTTTATGGTTAAGTACACATTGGAGCAACAACAGTCATTTTCATGAATGCGCATCGATTATATGCAATGCAGGACACACTAGATAAACTAGTAATATCCTCAACCATGTGTAGTTATAACTAGTGATTATGATTGATTAAGTTTAATGCTAGCTAGCAACTTACCTTGGCTTCTTACTGCATTCGCGTAACAGGCAGTCTCCTCGTGGAGTGCAATGTAAAGCAGGTGGTTAGAGCATTAGACTAGTTAACCGTAAGGTTGCAAAGATTGAATCCCCGAGTTGACACGGTAAGAATCTGTCGTTCTGCCCATGAACAAGTCAGTTAACCCACCGTTCCTGGCCGTCATTGAAAATAACAATGTGTTCTTAACTGACTTGCCTAGTTAAATAAAAAGGTGTAAAAAAAAATACAAAACATTTTTTTTTAAAGATCCGCCAAATCGGTGTCCAAAAATAACGATTTACGATTGTTATGAAAACTTGAAATAGGCCGACATCTAGAAGTAATACGCCGTAGAAAGATGCAAAAGAAACGTGGAGCCAGTCGAGTGATGCTAGCTAGCCTTTGATGTCATGACAACTAAAAGCCTTGAGGGATAGGAAGAGTTTCACTGCAGAAGAAAGTGAAGTCAGCGTGAGTTAAAAGGGAAAAAAAGGGGGTCTGGGAGTAAGGGACCGTCTGAAAAGTGTGAGAAAGAAAAATAAACTAAAAATGTCTGCATTGATTGGAAACAAAGGAACATTTGATCAATCTGTGGAACAATGGAGTTGTTGGAGTTCTTACACAGAATGGACACAGTACTTTGTGTTGGCAAATGGAATAAAGGCAGAAGTCGCCAAGCAGAGGAGTGAGTGTTGGTGCAAAGACTTGGTCTTAGACTGCAGAAATTGTGGAAAAAGGGTCACATTGAACGTGCATATAAAATAAAAAGACACAATCAAACAAAAGTACTGAACAAAGGAAAAGTGACTTCAGGAAGACAAAAAGAAAGTGCATAAAATGGAGCACACAGAGGATGAACAAAGTGATACCCTGTCTGAAGGGGAATAATCTTTGCATGTTTTGTCCATTTCAGACAATGGATACGGGTACTGGGTGACACCGCTGCTGGATGGAAACGCAGTACGGATGCAAGTGGACAGACTTCAGTGAGAGGAAGCGTGATTGTTACAGGGGAGCTCAACAAACAGAAGGTAAAGCTACCACTCTACATCGTCAAAGGCAACCATCCAGCATTGCTAGGACGCACACGGCTGGAAAATATCAAACTAAACTGGCAGGAAGTTCACATTGCAAAAAGATTGCAAAAGAGGACACAAACCTACAAGGGATATTGAGGAAACAAGCGGATTTGTTCAAACGAGAACTTGGCAGTATGAAGGACATAAAAGTTAAACTGACCGTGAAACCAGACAGCAAGCCAAAATGCTTCAAAGCTAGACCTGTCCCATACGCCATAAAACCAAAAGATGAAATTAAGCTGAACAGACTAGAGGAGTATTGGATCCCGTGGATGTTAGTGAAACAGATGAGTGGAGAGTGGAGTATTGGATCCAGTGAATGTTAGTGAAACAGACTAGTGGAGAGTGGAGTATTGGATCCAGTGAATGTTAGTGAAACAGACTATTGGAGAGTGGAGTATTGGATCCAGGGAATGTTAGTGAAACAGACTAGTGGAGAGTGGAGTATTGGATCCAGTGAATGTTAGTGAAACAGACTAGTGGAGAGTGGAGTATTGGATCCAGTGAATGTTAGTGAAACAGACTAGTGGAGAGTGGAGTATTGGATCCAGTGAATGTTAGTGAAACAGACTAGTGGAGTATTGGATCCTGTGAATATTAGTGAAACAGACTGGTGGAGAGTGGAGTATTGGATCCAGTGAATGTTAGTGAAACAGACTAGTGGAGAGTGGAGTATTGGATCCAGGGAATATTAGTGAAACAGACTAGTGGAGAGTGGAGAATTGGATCCAGTGAATGTTAGTGAAACAGACTAGTGGAGAGTGGAGTATTAGATCCAGGGAATGTTAGTGAAACAGACTAGTGGGGAGTGGAGTATTGGATCCAGTGAATGTTAGTGAGACAGACTAGTGAAGAGAGGAGTATTGGATCCAGTGAATGTTAGTGAAACAGACTAGTGGAGAGTGGAGAATTGGATCCAGTGAATGTTAGTGAAACAGACTAGTGGAGAAGGGAGTATTGCATCCAGTGAATATTAGTGAAACAGACTAGGAGTATTTGATCCAGTGAATATTAGTGAAACAGACTAGTGGAGAGTGGAGAATTGGATCCAGTGAATATTAGTTAAACAGACTAGGAGTATTTGATCCAGTGAATATTAGTGAAACAGACTAGTGGAGAGTGGAGAATTGGATCCAGTGAATGTTAGTGAAACAGACTAGTGGAGAGTGGAGAATTGGATCCAGTGAATGTTAGTGAAACAGACTAGTGGAGAGTGGAATATTGGATCCAGGGAATGTTAGTGAAACAGACTAGTGGAGTATTGGATCCAGTGAATATTAGTGAAACAGACTAGTGGAGAGTGGAGTATTGGATCCAGTGAATGTTAGTGAAACAGACTAGTGGAGAGTGGAGTATTGGATCCAGTGAATGTTAGTGAAACAGACTAGTGGAGTATTGGATCCTGTGAATATTAGTGAAACAGACTGGTGGAGAGTGGAGTATTGGATCCAGTGAATGTTAGTGAAACAGACTAGTGGAGAGTGGAGTATTGGATCCAGGGAATATTAGTGAAACAGACTAGTGGAGAGTGGAGTATTGGATCCAGTGAATGTTAGTGAAACAGACTAGTGGAATATTGGATCCAGTGAATATTAGTGAAACAGACTAGTGGAGTATCGGATCCAGGGAATGTTAGTGAAACAGACTAGTGGAGAGTGGAGTATTGGATCCAGGGAATATTAGTGAAACAGACTAGTGGAGAGTGGAGAATTGGATCCAGTGAATGTTAGTGAAACAGACTAGTGGAGAGTGGAGTATTAGATCCAGGGAATGTTAGTGAAACAGACTAGTGGGGAGTGGAGTATTGGATCCAGTGAATGTTAGTGAGACAGACTAGTGGAGAGAGGAGTATTGGATCCAGTGAATGTTAGTGAAACAGACTAGTGGAGAGTGGAGAATTGGATCCAGTGAATGTTAGTGAAACAGACTAGTGGAGAAGGGAGTATTGCATCCAGTGAATATTAGTGAAACAGACTAGGAGTATTTGATCCAGTGAATATTAGTGAAACAGACTAGTGGAGAGTGGAGAATTGGATCCAGTGAATGTTAGTGAAACAGACTAGTGGAGAGTGGAGAATTGGATCCAGTGAATGTTAGTGAAACAGACTAGTGGAGTATTGGATCCAGTGAATATTAGTGAAACAGACTCGTGGAGAGTGGAGTATTGGATCCAGGGAATGTTAGCGAAACAGACTAGTGGAGAGTGGAGTATTGGATCCAGGGAATGTTAGTGAAACAGACTAGTGGAGAGTGGAGTATTGGATCCAGTGAATGTTAGTGAAACAGACTAGTGGAGAGTGGAGTATTGGATCCAGTGAATGTTAGTGAAACAGACTAGTGGAGTATTGGATCCTGTGAATATTAGTGAAACAGGCTGGTGGAGAGTGGAGTATTGGATCCAGTGAATGTTAGTGAAACAGACTAGTGGAGAGTGGAGTATTGGATCCAGGGAATATTAGTGAAACAGACTAGTGGAGAGTGGAGTATTGGATCCAGTGAATGTTAGTGAAACAGACTAGTGGAATATTGGATCCAGTGAATGTTAGTGAAACAGACTAGTGGAGAGTGGAGAATTGGATCCAGTGAATGTTAGTGAAACAGACTAGTGGAGAGTGGAGTATTAGATCCAGGGAATGTTAGTGAAACAGACTAGTGGGGAGTGGAGTATTGGATCCAGTGAATGTTAGTGAAACAGACTAGTGGAGAGTGGAGTATTGGATCCAGTGAATGTTAGTGAAACAGACTAGTGGAGTATTGGATCCAATGAATATTAGTGAAACAGACTAGGAGTATTTGATCCAGGGAATATTAGTGAAACAGACTAGTGGAGAGTGGAGAATTGGATCCAGTGAATATTAGTGAAACAGACTAGTGGAGAGTGGAGAATTGGATCCAGTGAATGTTAGTGAAACAGACTAGTGGAGAGTGGAGTATTAGATCCAGGGAATGTTAGTGAAACAGACTAGTGGGGAGTGGAGTATTGGATCCAGTGAATGTTAGTGAGACAGACTAGTGAAGAGAGGAGTATTGGATCCAGTGAATGTTAGTGAAACAGACTAGTGGAGAGTGGAGAATTGGATCCAGTGAATGTTAGTGAAACAGACTAGTGGAGAAGGGAGTATTGCATCCAGTGAATATTAGTGAAACAGACTAGGAGTATTTGATCCAGTGAATATTAGTGAAACAGACTAGTGGAGAGTGGAGAATTGGATCCAGTGAATATTAGTTAAACAGACTAGGAGTATTTGATCCAGTGAATATTAGTGAAACAGACTAGTGGAGAGTGGAGAATTGGATCCAGTGAATGTTAGTGAAACAGACTAGTGGAGAGTGGAGAATTGGATCCAGTGAATGTTAGTGAAACAGACTAGTGGAGAGTGGAATATTGGATCCAGGGAATGTTAGTGAAACAGACTAGTGGAGTATTGGATCCAGTGAATATTAGTGAAACAGACTCGTGGAGAGTGGAGTATTGGATCCAGGGAATGTTAGCGAAACAGACTAGTGGAGAGTGGAGTATTGGATCCAGGGAATGTTAGTGAAACAGACTAGTGGAGAGTGGAGTATTGGATCCAGTGAATGTTAGTGAAACAGACTAGTGGAGAGTGGAGTATTGGATCCAGTGAATGTTAGTGAAACAGACTAGTGGAGTATTGGATCCTGTGAATATTAGTGAAACAGACTGGTGGAGAGTGGAGTATTGGATCCAGTGAATGTTAGTGAAACAGACTAGTGGAGAGTGGAGTATTGGATCCAGGGAATATTAGTGAAACAGACTAGTGGAGAGTGGAGTATTGGATCCAGTGAATGTTAGTGAAACAGACTAGTGGAATATTGGATCCAGTGAATATTAGTGAAACAGACTAGTGGAGTATCGGATCCAGGGAATGTTAGTGAAACAGACTAGTGGAGAGTGGAGTATTGGATCCAGGGAATATTAGTGAAACAGACTAGTGGAGAGTGGAGAATTGGATTCAGTGAATGTTAGTGAAACAGACTAGTGGAGAGTGGAGAATTGGATCCAGTGAATGTTAGTGAAACAGACTAGTGGAGAGTGGAGTATTAGATCCAGGGAATGTTAGTGAAACAGACTAGTGGGGAGTGGAGTATTGGATCCAGTGAATGTTAGTGAGACAGACTAGTGGAGAGAGGAGTATTGGATCCAGTGAATGTTAGTGAAACAGACTAGTGGAGAGTGGAGAATTGGATCCAGTGAATGTTAGTGAAACAGACTAGTGGAGAAGGGAGTATTGCATCCAGTGAATATTAGTGAAACAGACTAGGAGTATTTGATCCAGTGAATATTAGTGAAACAGACTAGTGGAGAGTGGAGAATTGGATCCAGTGAATGTTAGTGAAACAGACTAGTGGAGAGTGGAGAATTGGATCCAGTGAATGTTAGTGAAACAGACTAGTGGAGTATTGGATCCAGTGAATATTAGTGAAACAGACTCGTGGAGAGTGGAGTATTGGATCCAGGGAATGTTAGCGAAACAGACTAGTGGAGAGTGGAGTATTGGATCCAGGGAATGTTAGTGAAACAGACTAGTGGAGAGTGGAGTATTGGATCCAGTGAATGTTAGTGAAACAGACTAGTGGAGAGTGGAGTATTGGATCCAGTGAATGTTAGTGAAACAGACTAGTGGAGTATTGGATCCTGTGAATATTAGTGAAACAGGCTGGTGGAGAGTGGAGTATTGGATCCAGTGAATGTTAGTGAAACAGACTAGTGGAGAGTGGAGTATTGGATCCAGGGAATATTAGTGAAACAGACTAGTGGAGAGTGGAGTATTGGATCCAGTGAATGTTAGTGAAACAGACTAGTGGAATATTGGATCCAGTGAATGTTAGTGAAACAGACTAGTGGAGAGTGGAGAATTGGATCCAGTGAATGTTAGTGAAACAGACTAGTGGAGAGTGGAGTATTAGATCCAGGGAATGTTAGTGAAACAGACTAGTGGGGAGTGGAGTATTGGATTCAGTGAATGTTAGTGAAACAGACTAGTGGAGAGTGGAGTATTGGATCCAGTGAATGTTAGTGAAACAGACTAGTGGAGTATTGGATCCAATGAATATTAGTGAAACAGACTAGGAGTATTTGATCCAGGGAATATTAGTGAAACAGACTAGTGGAGAGTGGAGAATTGGATCCAGTGAATGTTAGTGAAACAGACTAGTGGAGAGTGGAGTATTAGATCCAGGGAATGTTAGTGAAACAGACTAGTGGGGAGTGGAGTATTGGATCCAGTGAATGTTAGTGAGACAGACTAGTGGAGAGAGGAGTATTGGATCCAGTGAATGTTAGTGAAACAGACTAGTGGAGAGTGGAGAATTGGATCCAGTGAATGTTAGTGAAACAGACTAGTGGAGAGTGGAGAATTGGATCCAGTGAATGTTAGTGAAACAGACTAGTGGAGAGTGGAGTATTGGATCCAGTGAATGTTAGTGAAACAGACTAGTGGGGAGTGGAGTATTGGATCCAGTGAATGTTAGTGAAACAGACTAGTGGAGAGTGGAGTATTGGATCCAGTGAATATTAGTGAAACAGACTAGCGGAGTATTGGATCCAGTGAATGTTAGTGAAACAGACTCGTGGAGAGTGGAGAATTGGATCCAGTGAATGTTAGTGAAACAGACTAGCGGAGTATTGGATCCAGTGAATGTTAGTGAAACAGACTAGTGGAGAATGGAGTATTGGATCCAGTGAATATTAGTGAAACAGACTAGCGGAGTATTGGATCCAGTGAATGTTAGTGAAACAGACTAGTGGAGAGTGGAGAATTGGATCCAGTGAATGTTAGTGAAACAGACTAGTGGAATATTGGATCTAGTGAATATTAGTGAAACAGACTAGTGGAGAGTGGAGTATTGGATCCAGGGAATATTAGTGAAACAGACTAGTGGAGAGTGGAGAATTGGATCCAGTGAATGTTAGTGAAACAGACTAGTGGAGAGTGGAGAATTGGATCCAGTGAATGTTAGTGAAACAGACTAGTGGAGAGTGGAGTATTGGATCCAGTGAATGTTAGTGAAACAGACTAGTGGAGTATTGGATCCTGTGAATATTAGTGAAACAGACTGGTGGAGAGTGGAGTATTGGATCCAGTGAATGTTAGTGAAACAGACTAGTGGAGAGTGGAGTATTGGATCCAGGGAATATTAGTGAAACAGACTAGTGGAGAGTGGAGTATTGGATCCAGTGAATGTTAGTGAAACAGACTAGTGGAATATTGGATCCAGTGAATATTAGTGAAACAGACTAGTGGAGTATCGGATCCAGGGAATGTTAGTGAAACAGACTAGTGGAGAGTGGAGTATTGGATCCAGGGAATATTAGTGAAACAGACTAGTGGAGAGTGGAGAATTGGATCCAGTGAATGTTAGTGAAACAGACTAGTGGAGAGTGGAGAATTGGATCCAGTGAATGTTAGTGAAACAGACTAGTGGAGAGTGGAGAATTGGATCCAGTGAATGTTAGTGAAACAGACTAGTGGAGAGTGGAGTATTAGATCCAGGGAATGTTAGTGAAACAGACTAGTGGGGAGTGGAGTATTGGATCCAGTGAATGTTAGTGAGACAGACTAGTGGAGAGAGGAGTATTGCATCCAGTGAATATTAGTGAAACAGACTAGGAGTATTTGATCCAGTGAATATTAGTGAAACAGACTAGTGGAGAGTGGAGAATTGGATCCAGTGAATGTTAGTGAGACAGACTAGTGGAGAGAGGAGTATTGGATCCAGTGAATGTTAGTGAAACAGACTAGTGGAGAGTGGAGAATTGGATCCAGTGAATGTTAGTGAAACAGACTAGTGGAGAGTGGAGAATTGGATCCAGTGAATGTTAGTGAAACAGACTAGTGGAGAGTGGAGTATTGGATCCAGTGAATGTTAGTGAAACAGACTAGTGGGGAGTGGAGTATTGGATCCAGTGAATGTTAGTGAAACAGACTAGTGGAGAGTGGAGTATTGGATCCAGTGAATATTAGTGAAACAGACTAGCGGAGTATTGGATCCAGTGAATGTTAGTGAAACAGACTAGCGGAGTATTGGATCCAGTGAATGTTAGTGAAACAGACTAGTGGAGAATGGAGTATTGGATCCAGTGAATATTAGTGAAACAGACTAGCGGAGTATTGGATCCAGTGAATGTTAGTGAAACAGACTAGTGGAGAGTGGAGAATTGGATCCAGTGAATGTTAGTGAAACAGACTAGTGGAATATTGGATCTAGTGAATATTAGTGAAACAGACTAGTGGAGAGTGGAGTATCGGATCCAGGGAATGTTAGTGAAACAGACTAGTGGAGAGTGGAGTATTGGATCCAGGGAATATTAGTGAAACAGACTAGTGGAGAGTGGAGAATTGGATCCAGTGAATGTTAGTGAAACAGACTAGTGGAGAGTGGAGAATTGGATCCAGTGAATGTTAGTGAAACAGACTAGTGGAGAGTGGAGAATTGGATCCAGTGAATGTTAGTGAAACAGAATAGTGGAGAGTGGAGTATTAGATCCAGGGAATGTTAGTGAAACAGACTAGTGGAGAGTGGAGTATTGGATCCAGTGAATGTTAGTGAAACAGACTAGTGGAGAGTGGAGTATTGGATCCAGTGAATGTTAGTGAAACAGACTAGTGGAGTATTGGATCCTGTGAATATTAGTGAAACAGACTGGTGGAGAGTGGAGTATTGGATCCAGTGAATGTTAGTGAAACAGACTAGTGGAGAGTGGAGTATTGGATCCAGGGAATATTAGTGAAACAGACTAGTGGAGAGTGGAGTATTGGATCCAGTGAATGTTAGTGAAACAGACTAGTGGAATATTGGATCCAGTGAATATTAGTGAAACAGACTAGTGGAGTATCGGATCCAGGGAATGTTAGTGAAACAGACTAGTGGAGAGTGGAGAATTGGATCCAGTGAATGTTAGTGAAACAGACTAGTGGAGAGTGGAGAATTGGATCCAGTGAATGTTAGTGAAACAGACTAGTGGAGAGTGGAGAATTGGATCCAGTGAATGTTAGTGAAACAGACTAGTGGAGAGTGGAGTATTAGATCCAGGGAATGTTAGTGAAACAGACTAGTGGGGAGTGGAGTATTGGATCCAGTGAATGTTAGTGAGACAGACTAGTGGAGAGAGGAGTATTGCATCCAGTGAATATTAGTGAAACAGACTAGGAGTATTTGATCCAGTGAATATTAGTGAAACAGACTAGTGGAGAGTGGAGAATTGGATCCAGTGAATGTTAGTGAAACAGACTAGTGGAGGGTGGAGAATTGGATCCAGTGAATGTTAGTGAAACAGACTAGTGGAGTATTGGATCCAGTGAATATTAGTGAAACAGACTAGTGGAGAGTGGAGTATTGGATCCAGGGAATGTTAGTGAAACAGACTAGTGGAGAGTGGAGTATTGGATCCAGTGAATGTTAGTGAAACAGACTAGTGGAGAGTGGAGTATTGGATCCAGTGAATGTTAGTGAAACAGACTAGTGGAGTATTGGATCCTGTGAATATTAGTGAAACAGGCTGGTGGAGAGTGGAGTATTGGATCCAGTGAATGTTAGTGAAACAGACTAGTGGAGAGTGGAGTATTGGATCCAGGGAATATTAGTGAAACAGACTAGTGGAGAGTGGAGTATTGGATCCAGTGAATGTTAGTGAAACAGACTAGTGGAATATTGGATCCAGTGAATATTAGTGAAACAGACTAGTGGAGTATCGGATCCAGGGACTGTTAGTGAAACAGACTAGTGGAGAGTGGAGAATTGGATCCAGTGAATGTTAGTGAAACAGACTAGTGGAGAGTGGAGAATTGGATCCAGTGAATGTTAGTGAAACAGACTAGTGGAGAGTGGAGTATTAGATCCAGGGAATGTTAGTGAAACAGACTAGTGGGGAGTGGAGTATTGGATCCAGTGAATGTTAGTGAAACAGACTAGTGGAGAGTGGAGTATTGGATCCAGTGAATGTTAGTGAAACAGACTAGTGGAGTATTGGATCCAATGAATATTAGTGAAACAGACTAGGAGTATTTGATCCAGGGAATATTAGTGAAACAGACTAGTGGAGAGTGGAGAATTGGATCCAGTGAATGTTAGTGAAACAGACTAGTGGAGAGTGGAGAATTGGATCCAGTGAATGTTAGTGAAACAGACTAGTGGAGAGTGGAGTATTAGATCCAGGGAATGTTAGTGAAACAGACTAGTGGGGAGTGGAGTATTGGATCCAGTGAATGTTAGTGAGACAGACTAGTGGAGAGAGGAGTATTGGATCCAGTGAATGTTAGTGAAACAGACTAGTGGAGAGTGGAGAATTGGATCCAGTGAATGTTAGTGTAACAGACTAGTGGAGAGTGGAGAATTGGATCCAGTGAATGTTAGTGAAACAGACTAGTGGAGAGTGGAGTATTGGATCCAGTGAATGTTAGTGAAACAGACTAGTGGGGAGTGGAGTATTGGATCCAGTGAATGTTAGTGAAACAGACTAGTGGAGAGTGGAGTATTGGATCCAGTGAATATTAGTGAAACAGACTAGCGGAGTATTGGATCCAGTGAATGTTAGTGAAACAGACTCGTGGAGAGTGGAGAATTGGATCCAGTGAATCTTAGTGAAACAGACTAGCGGAGTATTGGATCCAGTGAATGTTAGTGAAACAGACTAGTGGAGAATGGAGTATTGGATCCAGTGAATGTTAGTGAAACAGACTAGTGGAGAGTGGAGAATTGGATCCAGTGAATGTTAGTGAAACAGACTAGTGGAATATTGGATCCAGTGAATGTTAGTGAAACAGACTCGTGGAGAGTGGAGTATTGGATCCAGTGAATGTTAGTGAAACAGACTAGTGGGGAGTGGAGTATTGGATCCAGTGAATGTTAGTGAAACAGACTAGTGGAGAGTGGAGTATTGGATCCAGTGAATATTAGTGAAACAGACTAGCGGAGTATTGGATCCAGTGAATGTTAGTGAAACAGACTCGTGGAGAGTGGAGAATTGGATCCAGTGAATGTTAGTGAAACAGACTAGCGGAGTATTGGATCCAGTGAATGTTAGTGAAACAGACTAGTGGAGAATGGAGTATTGGATCCAGTGAATGTTAGTGAAACAGACTAGTGGAGAGTGGAGAATTGGATCCAGTGAATGTTAGTGAAACAGACTAGTGGAATATTGGATCCAGTGAATATTAGTGAAACAGACTAGTGGAGAGTGGAGTATTGGATCCAGGGAATATTAGTGAAACAGACTAGTGGAGAGTGGAGAATTGGATCCAGTGAATGTTAGTGAAACAGACTAGTGGAGAGTGGAGAATTGGATCCAGTGAATGTTAGTGAAACAGACTAGTGGAGAGTGGAGAATTGGATCCAGTGAATGTTAGTGAAACAGACTAGTGGAGAGTGGAGTATTAGATCCAGGGAATTTTAGTGAAACAGACTAGTGGGGAGTGGAGTATTGGATCCAGTGAATGTTAGTGAGACAGACTAGTGGAGAGTGGAGAATTGGATCCAGTGAATGTTAGTGAAACAGACTAGCGGAGTATTGGATCCAGTGAATGTTAGTGAAACAGACTAGTGGAGAGTGGAGAATTGGTTCCAGTGAATGTTAGTGAAACAGACTAGTGGAATATTGGATCCAGTGAATATTAGTGAAACAGACTAGTGGAGTATCGGATCCAGGGAATGTTAGTGAAACAGACTAGTGGAGAGTGGAGTATTGGATCCAGGGAATATTAGTGAAACAGACTAGTGGAGAGTGGAGAATTGGATCCGGTGAATGTTAGTGAAACAGACTAGTGGAGAGTGGAGAATTGGATCCAGTGAATGTTAGTGAAACAGACTAGTGGAGAGTGGAGAATTGGATCCAGTGAATGTTAGTGAAACAGACTAGTGGAGAGTGGAGTATTAGATCCAGGGAATGTTAGTGAAACAGACTAGTGGGGAGTGGAGTATTGGATCCAGTGAATGTTAGTGAGACAGACTAGTGGAAAGAGGAGTATTGGATCCAGTGAATGTTAGTGAAACAGACTAGTGGAGAGTGGAGAATTGGATCCAGTGAATGTTAGTGAAACAGACTAGTGGAGAAGGGAGTATTGCATCCAGTGAATATTAGTGAAACAGACTAGGAGTATTTGATCCAGTGAATATTAGTGAAACAGACTAGTGGAGAGTGGAGAATTGGATCCAGTGAATGTTGGTGAAACAGACTAGTGGAGAGTGGAGAATTGGATCCAGTGAATGTTAGTGAAACAGACTAGTGGAGAGTAGAGTATTGGATCCAGGGAATGTTAGTGAAACAGACTAGTGGAGTATTGGATCCAGTGAATATTAGTGAAACAGACTCGTGGAGAGTGGAGTATTGGATCCAGGGAATGTTAGCGAAACAGACTAGTGGAGAGTAGAGTATTGGATCCAGGGAATGTTAGTGAAACAGACTAGTGGAGAGTGGAGTATTGGATCCAGTGAATGTTAGTGAAACAGACTAGTGGAGAGTGGAGTATTGGATCCAGTGAATGTTAGTGAAACAGACTAGTGGAGAGTGGAGTATTGGATCCAGTGAATGTTAGTGAAACAGACTAGTGGGATATTGGATCCAGTGAATATTAGTGAAACAGACTAGTGGAGAGTGGAGTATTGGATCCAGTGAATGTTAGTGAAACAGACTAGTGGAGTATTGGATCCAATGAATATTAGTGAAACAGACTAGGAGTATTTGATCCAGGGAATATTAGTGAAACAGACTAGTGGAGAGTGGAGAATTGGATCCAGTGAATGTTAGTGAAACAGACTAGTGGAGAGTGGAGAATTGGATCCAGTGAATGTTAGTGAAACAGACTAGTGGGGAGTGGAGTATTAGATCCAGGGAATGTTAGTGAAACAGACTAGTGGGGAGTGGAGTATTGGATCCAGTGAATGTTAGTGAGACAGACTAGTGGAGAGAGGAGTATTGGATCCAGTGAATGTTAGTGAAACAGACTAGTGGAGAGTGGAGAATTGGATCCAGTGAATGTTAGTGAAACAGACTAGTGGAGAGTGGAGTATTGGATCCAGTGAATGTTAGTGAAACAGACTAGTGGGGAGTGGAGTATTGGATCCAGTGAATGTTAGTGAAACAGACTAGTGGAGAGTGGAGTATTGGATCCAGTGAATATTAGTGAAACAGACTAGCGGAGTATTGGATCCAGTGAATGTTAGTGAAACAGACTCGTGGAGAGTGGAGAATTGGATCCAGTGAATGTTAGTGAAACAGACTAGCGGAGTATTGGATCCAGTGAATGTTAGTGAAACAGACTAGTGGAGAATGGAGTATTGGATCCAGTGAATGTTAGTGAAACAGACTAGTGGAGAGTGGAGAATTGGATCCAGTGAATGTTAGTGAAACAGACTAGTGGAATATTGGATCCAGTGAATGTTAGTGAAACAGACTCGTGGAGAGTGGAGTATTGGATCCAGTGAATGTTAGTGAAACAGACTAGTGGGGAGTGGAGTATTGGATCCAGTGAATGTTAGTGAAACAGACTAGTGGAGAGTGGAGTATTGGATCCAGTGAATATTAGTGAAACAGACTAGCGGAGTATTGGTTCCAGTGAATGTTAGTGAAACAGACTCGTGGAGAGTGGAGAATTGGATCCAGTGAATGTTAGTGAAACAGACTAGCGGAGTATTGGATCCAGTGAATGTTAGTGAAACAGACTAGTGGAGAATGGAGTATTGGATCCAGTGAATGTTAGTGAAACAGACTAGTGGAGAGTGGAGAATTGGATCCAGTGAATGTTAGTGAAACAGACTAGTGGAATATTGGATCCAGTGAATATTAGTGAAACAGACTAGTGGAGAGTGGAGTATTGGATCCAGGGAATATTAGTGAAACAGACTAGTGGAGAGTGGAGAATTGGATCCAGTGAATGTTAGTGAAACAGACTAGTGGAGAGTGGAGAATTGGATCCAGTGAATGTTAGTGAAACAGACTAGTGGAGAGTGGAGAATTGGATCCAGTGAATGTTAGTGAAACAGACTAGTGGAGAGTGGAGTATTAGATCCAGGGAATTTTAGTGAAACAGACTAGTGGGGAGTGGAGTATTGGATCCAGTGAATGTTAGTGAGACAGACTAGTGGAGAGTGGAGAATTGGATCCAGTGAATGTTAGTGAAACAGACTAGCGGAGTATTGGATCCAGTGAATGTTAGTGAAACAGACTAGTGGAGAATGGAGTATTGGATCCAGTGAATATTAGTGAAACAGACTAGCGGAGTATTGGATCCAGTGAATGTTAGTGAAACAGACTAGTGGAGAGTGGAGAATTGGTTCCAGTGAATGTTAGTGAAACAGACTAGTGGAATATTGGATCCAGTGAATATTAGTGAAACAGACTAGTGGAGTATCGGATCCAGGGAATGTTAGTGAAACAGACTAGTGGAGAGTGGAGTATTGGATCCAGGGAATATTAGTGAAACAGACTAGTGGAGAGTGGAGAATTGGATCCGGTGAATGTTAGTGAAACAGACTAGTGGAGAGTGGAGAATTGGATCCAGTGAATGTTAGTGAAACAGACTAGTGGAGAGTGGAGAATTGGATCCAGTGAATGTTAGTGAAACAGACTAGTGGAGAGTGGAGTATTAGATCCAGGGAATGTTAGTGAAACAGACTAGTGGGGAGTGGAGTATTGGATCCAGTGAATGTTAGTGAGACAGACTAGTGGAGAGAGGAGTATTGGATCCAGTGAATGTTAGTGAAACAGACTAGTGGAGAGTGGAGAATTGGATCCAGTGAATGTTAGTGAAACAGACTAGTGGAGAAGGGAGTATTGCATCCAGTGAATATTAGTGAAACAGACTAGGAGTATTTGATCCAGTGAATATTAGTGAAACAGACTAGTGGAGAGTGGAGAATTGGATCCAGTGAATGTTGGTGAAACAGACTAGTGGAGAGTGGAGAATTGGATCCAGTGAATGTTAGTGAAACAGACTAGTGGAGAGTAGAGTATTGGATCCAGGGAATGTTAGTGAAACAGACTAGTGGAGTATTGGATCCAGTGAATATTAGTGAAACAGACTCGTGGAGAGTGGAGTATTGGATCCAGGGAATGTTAGCGAAACAGACTAGTGGAGAGTAGAGTATTGGATCCAGGGAATGTTAGTGAAACAGACTAGTGGAGAGTGGAGTATTGGATCCAGTGAATGTTAGTGAAACAGACTAGTGGAGAGTGGAGTATTGGATCCAGTGAATGTTAGTGAAACAGACTAGTGGAGAGTGGAGTATTGGATCCAGTGAATGTTAGTGAAACAGACTAGTGGGATATTGGATCCAGTGAATATTAGTGAAACAGACTAGTGGAGTATCGGATCCAGGGAATGGTAGTGAAACAGACTAGTGGAGAGTGGAGTATTGGATCCAGGGAATATTAGTGAAACAGACTAGTGGAGAGTGGAGAATTGGATCCAGTGAATGTTAGTGAAACAGACTAGTGGAGAGTGGAGAATTGGATCCAGTGAATGTTAGTGAAACAGACTAGTGGAGAGTGGAGTATTAGATCCAGGGAATGTTAGTGAAACAGACTAGTGGAGAGTGGAGAATTGGATCCAGTGAATGTTAGTGAGACAGACTAGTGGAGAGAGGAGAATTGGATCCAGTGAATGTTAGTGAAACAGACTAGTGGAGAGTGGAGTATTGGATCCAGTGAATGTTAGTGAAACAGACTAGTGGAGATTGGAGTATTGGATCCAGTGAATGTTAGTGAAACAGACCAGTGGAGAGTGGAGTATTGGATCCAGGGAATGTTAGTGAAACAGACTAGTGGAGTATTGGATCCAGTGAATATTAGTGAAACAGACTCGTGGAGAGTGGAGTATTGGATCCAGGGAATGTTAGCGAAACAGACTAGTGGAGAGTGGAGTATTGGATCCAGGGAATGTTAGTGAAACAGACTAGTGGAGAGTGGAGTATTGGATCCAGTGAATGTTAGTGAAACAGACTAGTGGAGTATTGGATCCTGTGAATATTAGTGAAACAGACTGCTGGAGAGTGGAGTATTGGATCCAGTGAATGTTAGTGAAACAGACTAGTGGAGAGTGTAGTATTGGATCCAGGGAATATTAGTGAAACAGACTAGTGGAGAGTGGAGTATTGGATCCAGTGAATGTTAGTGAAACAGACTAGTGGAATATTGGATCCAGTGAATATTAGTGAAACAGACTAGTGGGGTATCGGATCCAGGGAATGTTAGTGAAACAGACTAGTGGAGAGTGGAGTATTGGATCCAGTGAATGTTAGTGAAACAGACTAGTGGAGAGTGGAGTATTAGATCCAGGGAATGTTAGTGAAACAGACTAGTGGGGAGTGGAGTATTGGATCCAGTGAATGTTAGTGAGACAGACTAGTGGAGAGTGGAGAATTGGATCCAGTGAATGTTAGTGAAACAGACTAGTGGAGAGTGGAGAATTGGATCCAGTGAATGTTAGTGAAACAGACTAGTGGAGAGTGGAGAATTGGATCCAGTGAATGTTAGTGAAACAGACTAGTGGAGAGTGGAGTATTGGATCCAGTGAATGTTAGTGAAACAGACTAGTGGGATATTGGATCCAGTGAATATTAGTGAAACAGACTAGTGGAGTATCGGATCCAGGGAATGGTAGTGAAACAGACTAGTGGAGAGTGGAGTATTGGATCCAGGGAATATTAGTGAAACAGACTAGTGGAGAGTGGAGAATTGGATCCAGTGAATGTTAGTGAAACAGACTAGTGGAGAGTGGAGAATTGGATCCAGTGAATGTTAGTGAAACAGACTAGTGGAGAGTGGAGTATTAGATCCAGGGAATGTTAGTGAAACAGACTAGTGGAGAGTGGAGAATTGGATCCAGTGAATGTTAGTGAGACAGACTAGTGGAGAGAGGAGAATTGGATCCAGTGAATGTTAGTGAAACAGACTAGTGGAGAGTGGAGTATTGGATCCAGTGAATGTTAGTGAAACAGACTAGTGGAGATTGGAGTATTGGATCCAGTGAATGTTAGTGAAACAGACCAGTGGAGAGTGGAGTATTGGATCCAGGGAATGTTAGTGAAACAGACTAGTGGAGTATTGGATCCAGTGAATATTAGTGAAACAGACTCACGGAGAGTGGAGTATTGGATCCAGGGAATGTTAGCGAAACAGACTAGTGGAGAGTGGAGTATTGGATCCAGGGAATGTTAGTGAAACAGACTAGTGGAGAGTGGAGTATTGGATCCAGTGAATGTTAGTGAAACAGACTAGTGGAGTATTGGATCCTGTGAATATTAGTGAAACAGACTGCTGGAGAGTGGAGTATTGGATCCAGTGAATGTTAGTGAAACAGACTAGTGGAGAGTGTAGTATTGGATCCAGGGAATATTAGTGAAACAGACTAGTGGAGAGTGGAGTATTGGATCCAGTGAATGTTAGTGAAACAGACTAGTGGAATATTGGATCCAGTGAATATTAGTGAAACAGACTAGTGGGGTATCGGATCCAGGGAATGTTAGTGAAACAGACTAGTGGAGAGTGGAGTATTGGATCCAGTGAATGTTAGTGAAACAGACTAGTGGAGAGTGGAGTATTAGATCCAGGGAATGTTAGTGAAACAGACTAGTGGGGAGTGGAGTATTGGATCCAGTGAATGTTAGTGAGACAGACTAGTGGAGAGTGGAGAATTGGATCCAGTGAATGTTAGTGAAACAGACTAGTGGAGAGTGGAGAATTGGATCCAGTGAATGTTAGTGAAACAGACTAGTGGAGAGTGGAGAATTGGATCCAGTGAATGTTAGTGAAACAGACTAGTGGAGAGTGGAGTATTGGATCCAGTGAATGTTAGTGAAACAGACTAGTGGAGAGTGGAGTATTGGATCCAGTGAATGTTAGTGAAACAGACTAGTGGAGAGTGGAGAATTGGATCCAGTGAATGTTAGTGAATGGAACCCGTTCTTCCAGTCATAAAGAAATATGGCTCACTCAGACTCTGTGGTGATTTCAAAGTCACCATTAACCCAGTCTTGACTGCTGAAAAATATCTACTACCCCTCAATTGACTAACTCTTTTCTGGTTTAGCTGGAGGACAAAAGTTCAGTAAGATAGGCCTGCCATATGTCTATCTACAGATGCATGTGAACCAAGAGTCACAAGAACTGTTGATCATAGTGACGCAGCATTCTGCAGCGATACGCTTAGAGGGAATATCAATTGTTTTTCAACAGGACAATGACCCAACACACCTACAGGCTGTTTAAGGGATATTTTATCAAGAGAGTGATGGAGTGCTGAATCAGATGACATGGTCTCCACAACCCCCCGACCTCAACCCAATTGAGATGGTTTGGGATGAGTCGGGCAGCTAACAAGCTAGCAGCTAACAAGTTCTCAGCATATGTGGGAACTCCATTGTTTGAAAAACATTCCATGTGAAGCTGGTTTTTAAGAATGCCAAGAGTGTGCAAAGCTGTCATCAAGGCAAAGGGTGGCTATTTGAAGAATCTCAAATATAAAATATGCACTAAATTTCAAAAGTTTGGCATTGTAGTTGTCAATTTGTTAATGTAATCTTAAGAGATTTCACCCCATGATTCCTGAAGCACCTCCCACATGTTGGATTGGCTTGATGGGCACTTCTTACGGTCAAGCTGCTCCCACAACAGCTCAATAGGGTTGAGATCCGGTGACTGTGCTGGCCACTCCATTATAGACAGAATACCAGCTGACTACTTCTTCCCTAAATAGTTCTATATAGTTTGGAGCTGTGCTTTGGGCCATTGTCCTGTTGTAGGAGGAAATTGGCTCCAATTAAGCGCCGTCCACAGGGTACGGCATGGCGTTGCAAAATGGAGTGATAGCCTTCTTTCTTCAAGATCCCTTTTACCCTGTTAAAATCTCCCACTTTACCGCCACTAAAGCACCCCCAATCCATCACATTGCCTCCACCATGCTTGACAGATGGCGTCAAGCACTCCTTCAGCATCTTTTCATTTTTTCTGATTCTCACAAATGTTATTCTGTGTGATCCGAACACCTCAAACTTAGATTTGTCTGTCCGTAACACTTTTTTCAAGTCTTCCTCTGTCCAGTGTCTGTGTTCTTTGCCCAACTTAATGTTTTATTTTTATTGGCAAGTCTGAGATATATTTTTCTTTGCAACTCTGCCTAGAAGGCCAGCATCCCGGAGTCGCCTCTTCACTATTGACGTTGAGAATGGTGTTTTGCGGGTACTATTTAATGAAGCTGACAGTTGAGGACTTGTGAGGCATCTGTTTCTCAAACAAGACACAGTAATGTACTTGTCCTTTTGTTCAATTGTGCACCTGGGCCTCCCACTCCTCTTTCTATTCTGGTTAGAGCCGGTTTGCGCTGTTCTGTGAAGGGAGTAGTACACAGCGTTGTACGAGATCTTCAGTTTCTTGGCAATTTCTCGCATGGAATAGCCTTCATTTCTCAGAACAAGAATAGACTGACGAGTTTAAGAAGAAAGTTCTTTGTTTCTGGCCATTTTGAGCCTGTAATTGAACCCACAAATGCTGATGCTCTAGATACTCAACTAGTCTAAAGGAGGACAGTTTTATTTCTTCTTTAATCAGAACAGTTTTCAGCTGTGCTAACATAATTGCAAAAGCGTTTTCTAATGATCAATTAGCCTTTTAAAATTATAAACTTGGATTAGCTAACACAACGTGCCATTGGAACACAGGAGTGATGGTTGCTGATAATGGGCCTCTGTACACCTATGTAGATATTCCCTAAATAATCTGCCGTTTCCAGCTACAATAGTGATTTACAACATTAACAATGTCTACACTGCATTTCTGACCAATATCATGTTATTTTAATGGACAAAAATAATTGTGCTTTTCTTTCAAAAACAAGGACATTTCTAAGTGACCCCAAACTTTTGAACGATAGTGTATATTTATTTGTTTTAACAGTTCTTTGGATAGTACATGATTCCATACGAGTTATTTCATAGACTTGATGTCTTCACTATTATTCTACAACGTACAGCCATGGCCAAAAGCATTGAGAATGACACAAATATTAATTTTCACAAAGTCTGCTGCCTCAGTTTGTATGATGGCAATTTGCATATACTCCCAAATATTATGAAGAGTGATCAGATGAATTGCAATTAATTGCAAAGACCCTCTTTACCATGCAAATGAACTGAATCCCCAAAAAAAACATTTCCATTGCATTTCAGCCCTGCAAGAAAAGTAACAGCTGACATCATGTCAGTGATTCTCTCGTTAACACGGGTGTGAGTGTTGACGAGGACAAGGCTGGAGATCACTCTGTCATGCTGATTGTGTTTGAAAAACAGACTGGTAGCTTCAAAAGGAGGGTGGTGCTTGGAATCATTGTTCTTCCTCTGTCGACCATGGTTACCTCTAAGGAAACACGTGCCGTCATCATTGCTTTGCACAAAAAGGGCTTCACAGGCAAGGATATTGCTGCCAGTAAGATTGCACCAAAATCAACCATTTATCAGATCATCAAGAACTTCAAGGAGAGCGGTTCAATTGTTGTGAAGAAGGCTTCAGGGTGCCCAAGAAAGTCCAGCAAGCGCCAGGACCGTCTCCTAAAGTTGATTCAGCTGCGGGATCGGGGCACCACCAGTACAGACCTTGCTCAGGAATGGAATTAGGCAGGTGTGAGTGCATCTGCACGCACAGTGAGGCAAAGACTTTTGGAGGATGGCCTGGTGTCAAGAAGGGCAGCAAAGAAGCCACTTCTCTCCAGGAAAAACATCAGGACAGACTGATATTCTGCAAAAGGTATAGGGATTGGACTGCTGAGGACTGGGGTAAAGTCATTTTCTCTGATGAATCCCCTTTCCGATTGTGTGGTGCATCCGGAAAAAAAGCTTGTCCTGGAGAAGACAAGGTGACCACAACCATCAGCCCTGTGTCATGCCAACAGTAAAGCATCCTGAGACCATTCACGTGTGGGGTTGCTTCTCAGCCAAGGGAGTGGGCTCACTCACAATTTTGCCTAAGAACACAGCCATGAATAAAGAATCGTACCAACACATCCTCCGAGAGCAACTTCTCCCAACCATCCAGGAAGAGTTTGGTGACGAACAATGCCCTTTCCAGCATGATGGAGCACCTTGCCATTAGGCAAGTGATAACTAAGTGGCTCGTGGAACAAAACATTGATATTTTGGGTCCATGGCCAGGAAACTCCCCAGACCTTAATCCCATTGAGAACTTGCGGTCAATCCTCAAGAGGCAAGTGGACAAACAAAAACCCACAAATTCTGAGAAACTCCAAGCATTTATTATGTAAGAATGGGCTTCCATCAGTGGCCCAGAAGTTCATTGACAGCATGCCAGGACGGATTGCAGAGGTCTTGAAAAAGAAGGGTCAACACTGCAAATATTGACTCTTTGCATCAACTTCATGTCAATAAAAGCCTTTGACACTTATGAAATGCTTGTAATTCTGCTTCAGTATTCTGCATAGTAACAACTGACAAAAATATCTAAAGACACTGAAGCAGCAAACTTTGTGGAAATTAATATTTGTGTCATTCTCAAAACTTTTGCCCACGACTGTAAATAATAGTACAAAATTAAGAAAAACTCTTGAATGAGTAGGTGTTTTAACCGGTAGTGTACACTTGTTGGTCAGTTTATTAGGTACACCACCCCGTTCACAAAAATGTATCGCTCCTACAGAGTCACGTGGCCGTGGATTGCTTCATAAAGCAGGCAGACATTCATCGAGGCATTCAGTTACTGTTTGATTAAACATTAGAATGGGTAAAATTACTGACCAAAACGACTTTAAGCGTGTTATGAACGTCGGTGCCAGGCACGCCAGATCCAGTATCTCAGAAACGGCTGCCCTCCTGGGCTTTTCATGCACGACAGCTTCTTGGGTTGCACAACCCGTCAATCCTTGTCACGGATCGGCTATTACAGCAGACGACCACACTAGATTGAACGCCTATCAGTTCAAAATGATTGAGAGAATGATTTACATCACCGTGGTGACTGTAAGCGCGTAACCTCGTTGCCCTCAGAGTTTCTCCTAAGCTACTCAGAGGCGTTATGCTCAAAGTGGAATAAAAAGTTATTTAGAAGCCCCAGATCGTTAAAAGTCCCTGCCACATTTGACTCGTGTCCAACCCGCTGAATTGCTCGTCCACTTTTCCCTTAATACTTACAATGTCTTGCCATCTTGATTGATTTGCGTACTGTCGGTTGTATTTGTACTGTTTAACGATACAATTGTTCCCAGTCTCCTTGCCGTGTTTATCAGAAGCATCTGACTCCTTCAGTTTCCTAACAAGGCTGCCATCAATTGGGTAAGTTTTGAAAGACATCTATATCACATTTTTTTATGAATCTGGTGACTGAGTCGGCATATTCAATGATGTTATGCCCTGGTATATATTCCAGTCCATGTGATCAAAACAGTCTTGGTGAATTGATTCTGAATTGGTTAAAAGAATTTCGGAGTTAGACAGTCAATGTGTTGATAATATTTGGGGGGTACGGACCTCAAATTACTTTTGTTAATGTCCACCCGCAACAATGAACACTGCCTCCAAGTATGCGGTCTCCAGATTGTTCACAGCCCAAAGAAGATCTTTGAGAGCATTTTTGGGTCAGCCTGGGGTGGGTTGTGCACAGCCGTGGCGATAATCCCTGATAACTCTCTCGGAAAGTTAAAAGGATGACATTTGATGACCAAGTATTCAAAGTTGGGAGCGCAGAAGCTCGCAAGTTCCTGTACGTTTCCCCCCATCGCGCCACTTGTTATTGTTAATAAAGCAATTGTATACCCTACTGGTTGTATATAATCGGTTTGGATGTCTGAGGAAAGGAAATTATCAGAAAACCAGAGTATGTAGCAGAATCTGATGTCATTCTAGAAGGAGATCTTCGCTCTGAGTTTGCAAGTTTATTCACTAGTGATTCAACATCGAGTAGTATGCTCGGTAATGGAGGACCGGTCGCCAGGGTTCTCAATCTCACTGACACCCCTCCACATCTGCCTCTCCATCGGCATCTTCATTTCCTTCTCTCCGGTAGGACTCCAAGGCCATCGGGTGCGTCAACAAAGAGGCTGGACCATTGTTTCGCCATCTCTGGGAATTTGGGAATGATGGATGGATGGAGAGTGCTCAGTGATTCATATTCCAATAGTTCTACCAGATGTATCAAGTAATGCAAGAAACAAACTGAGTAAGAAAATTTGAGACAGGATCGTATAAACCATGGCACGCTGAGTACTGGGAACACTCCGGGTCTCCATTAGTCAACTGGTGTGTCAGTTACCATTCGTCCAACCAAAGGAAGTTAAACATTAACTAACCAGTCACGGGAGAGTTAGAGAAACAGAACAGTGCATAACATATAACAAAGGGTCAGGAATTTTTCCTGACCATGTGACCTGACCAGGACAAACTCTGGGAACTAGTTATAAACTACAACAAGGGGCCAGGGTTATATTTATATTCCTGGTCAAACTCTGGGAACTAGTTATAAACTACAACAAGGGCACGATGTTAAAGTCCTGGTCAAACTCTGGGAACTAGTTATAAACTACAACAAGGGCACGTTGTTAAAGTCCTGGTCAAACTCTGGGAACTAGTTATAAACTACAACAAGGGCACGTTGTTAAAGTCCTGGTCAAACTCTGGGAACTAGTTATAAACTACAACAAGGGCACGCTGTTAAAGTCCTGGTCAAACTCTGGGAACTAGTTATAAACTACAACAAGGGCCCAGGGTTAAAGTCCTGGTCAAACTCTGGGAACTAGTTATAAACTACAACAAGGGCACGTTATTAAAGTCCTGGTTAAACTCTGGGAACTAGTTATAAACTACAACAAGGGCACAGGGTTATATTCCTGGACGTGGACATGAGAAACTCATGAGTCCTGACCTTGCACATTGCCACAAGAATAACCTGCTCTTATAAGCTCTCTCACTTTCCACTGTTTTAACTTCCATTCATTGTTACGTTTATGTTGTGTTGTGTGTTACTATATGAATGCTGTTCTCTTGGCCAGGGCTCATTTGAAAAATAGATGTACATTTCAATGTGACTTCTCTTGTTAAATAAAGGATAAAAACTATTTTAAAAATGAAGCAAATCCACTCTGGTTGACTCAGTTAAGCAACTAAGTAAGTTAAGCATCATATAAACTCAGCAAAAAAAGAAACGTCTCACTGTTAACTGCGTTTATTTTCAGCAAACTTAACATGTGTAAATATTTGTGTTAACATAACAAGATTCAACAACTGAGACATATACTGAACAAGTTCCCCAGACAACAGAAATTGAATAATGTGTCCCTGAACAAAGGGGGGTTAAAAATCAAAAGTAACAGTCAGTATCTGATGTGGCCACCAGCTGCATTAAGTACCGCAGTGCATCTCCTCCTCGCGTAATGCACCAGATTTGCCAGTTCTTGCTGTGAAATGTTACCCCACTCTTCCAAGGCACCTGCAAGTTCCCGGACATTTCTGGGGATAATGGCCCTAGCCCCGAACCCTCTGATCTAACAGGTCCCAGCCGTGCACCATGGGATTGAGATCCGGGCTCTTCGCTGGCCATGGCAGAACACCGACATTTCTGTCTTGCAGGTAATCACGCACAGAACGAGCAGTATGGCTGGTGCCATTGTCATGCTGGAGGGTCATGTCAGGATGAACCTGCAGGAAGGGTATCACATGAGGGAGGATGTCTTCCCTGTAACACACAGTATTGAGATTGCCTGCAATGACAACAAGCTCAGTAGGATGATGCTGTGACACACCGCCCCAGACCATGACGGACCCTCCACTTCCAAATCGATCCCGCTCCAGAGAACAGGCCTTGGTGTAATGCTCATTCCTTCGAAGATAAACGTGAATCTTAACGACCGTCACCCCCGGTGAGACAAAACCGCGACTCGTCAGTGACAAGCACTTTTTGCCAGTCCGCTCTTGTCCAGCGATGGTGGGTTTGTGTCCATAGTTTCCGGTGATGTCTGGTGAGGACCTGCCTTACAACAGGCCTACAAGTCCTCAGTCCAGCCTCTCTCAGCCTATTGCGAATAGTCTGAGCACTGATGGAGGGATTGTGCGTTCCTGGTGTAACTAGTGCAGTTCTTGTTGTCATCCTGTACCTGTCCCGCAGGTGTGATGTTCGGATGTACCAATCCTGTGCAGGTGTTGTTACACATGGTCTGCCACTGCGAGGACGATCAGCTGTCCGTCCTGTCTCCTTGTAGTGCTGTTTTAGGCGTCTCACAGTACGGACATTGCAATGTATTGCCCTGGCCACATCTGCAGTCCTCATGCCTCCTTGCAGCATGCCTAAGGCACGTTCACGCAGATGAGGAGGGACCCTGGGCATCTTTCTTTTGGTGTTTTTCAGAGTCAGTAGAAAGGCCTCTTTAGTGTCCTAAGTTTTCATAACTGTGACCTTAATTGCCTACCGTCTGTAAACTGTTAGTGGCTTAACGACCGTTCCACAGGTGCATGTTCATTTATTGTTTATGGTTCATTGAACAAGCATGGGAAACAGTGTTTAAACCCTTTACAATGAAGATCTATGAAGATATTTGGATTTTTACAATTTACCTTTGCAAGACAGGTCCTGAAAAAGAGACGTTTCTTTTTTGCTGAGTTTATGTATTATTATGGATTAATATAATGTGTCGGTCATTTTGGACCATTATTTGTATTCACTGCTTATCTTAGTATACATTATATTTCCAGGGGGATAAGGACAAACAGCCTCATGCTAATGACACACACACACTCCATCATTACCAAACGTATAACCCAATGTGCACACAAGGGGCACACAAACAATTTAGACAACAGGGATCTTGATCCAGGAGAGCATTGAATGTCTCTGTTGTAACCAAGAAGCTTGATCTTGACATCTAGACACTTAGCAAACCAAATGCATAGCGGAAGCCCTGATCTGATATCATTTATTTGACACATTTTAGATTTATTATAGTTATACTTAACTTATAGTTAAAATAATGCCCCCCCGCTATACAGTATAAACGTCCCAAGCCTTAAAAAAACACACAACACGAACGCACACACACACTCCCCTCTAAAGGCCTTGCTTCCATGCCATCACTAACTCCAATGTAAGTGCATATGATCAAGAAAATGAATCTAATTTCTACCCAAGACCATACACTACTTTATTGTCATGCTTTCCATTTCTTTAGTAATGCTGAAGTTCACACACACACACACACACACACATACACACACACACACACACACACACACACACACACACACACACACACACACACACACACACACACACACACACACACACACACACACACACACACACACACACACTAACGTTACATAGGGAAACCATTGCAAAATCTGTCTTGCAAAATTAGACCTCTCACTATGGCAAACAGCAGTTAGACATCATGAGGAGCATGCTCACACCCACACACACAGTAACGTTACATAGCTGAATATTATTCACAGAAATAAATATTCCTAGGACGTGTAGGAACCTGGTGGACTCTCATTGGTCTGGCCTGAGACACTGTGTTGCAGCAACCAAACAACTGGTTCATATTAGAGAAGGATTTTGATCTTTTGATTTATTAGATTGGAATTAGATTCCACAGTCTACTCCATCCAGACTAGCTCACTGTCCAAACGGATAGGTTACTGACTGATAGAATATCCAAATAGGACCCACGTGAACCAAAAGCTTCACTTCAACAACTGATTAACTTCATTAGCACTTCTGAATAACTAGCTATATAACATATCAGAACACATTCAAATCAACAATATGTGTAATGGGGTAACAACATCAAACTGTCCATCTGGAGCAGGACCCTTTCACATCATGAGAACTGTGTTCTTCTTCTTTAAGGTTTAATGGCAGACTACACTTATTGGTGATTTGCCGCCACCTACAGTACAATCCATTATACTTTATGATACGATAGAACAAAATTGTCAAGAAGGAAAATTACCCTGCCAACTATTAGTCCTAACAAACAAAAAACACCACCTCATTCCACCATTTAACCCTCACTAATCCTACTCCAACAGTCTGGGAGGACACAACATTAACACTCAACACCCCCTGCAACTCCTCTCCAGTAAAACCTCGCAATCCCAAGTACTTCTCTGCAGCTGCCACCACAACCTCTATTTTCTGTGACTTACGTTCCATTTCTGCAGTACAACCAAGGCTATGAATGCTAAGAAACCCACCTCCCTGAAGCACATATGTGACCCGTTTCAGGAAACTAGGCGTGTGTTGCGGGTCACTACTTCACTGGAGAACCGCTTGAACGTAAACTTTTATCAAAATGCGTTTTTATGGTAGAAATGCCTTCTCGAACATAAACTTTCATGTGCCTTAATAACAAACTTGTATGACATCTGTAAATACGAATACAATCTTTAAATTACGAGCCTAGTTGGTTTAGCCACAGAAAAAGTCACCAACCTTCCCACTAGCCATGATTGGCTGAGAAAATGAGTGGGTTGGACATGCGGAGAGATGCGTTTGGATTGGTCTGCCATATAGCACGCTTCTGTCTATTTGAGATGATCAGTATGTGTAGGTAATCCAGTCTAACATGGCTTTACATTTTTTTTTATTGTGTATTAAAACTGCAAAAGTGTTTCTGGAGGACCGAGGAATCAGTGGAATTTGAGTATGATAGCTAAGGAGAACACACCTGTCTCCGGATTACATCTTCAAACAAAGAGCAAATATGGCATCCGGCAGATGGATTCATCCATGAATTATGTATACGGGTAAGATAGTCTAGCTAGCTACATTTTTTAGATATTACACATTTCTAATTTTAACAGAAAGAGCAATTTGCCTGGCTAGCTATAGCCTAATGTTAGCTTGCTAACATTGAACCTGGTTGGTAAGATATCTGCAGATTCATGCAGGGTAGTGACATCATGAGTTGGGATTATGGTTCATTGTTTATCAAGCTAGCTAACTTTAGCTGGCTGGCTCGCTAGCTAACGTTTCGTGTATCTTATTATTCGTATCTCAGAGCTATTTGCTTGGCTAGCTATAGCCTAATGTTAGCTAGATAACATTGAACCTGGTTGTTTATCTACCTGTAGATTCATGCAGGGTAGTGACATCATGAGTTGTTATTATGGCTCATTGTTTACCTAGCTAGCTACAGTACATGTCTTAACAAAAGACTCCACTATGCAAGTAACCATCTCGGGTGCATTTGTAAATTCAGTCTGGCCATTTACTCCGATTTCAGAGCCCTCTCGTCTGAGTGTACCATCATAGCCCTCTCGTCGAGTGTACCAGAGTGCAGAATAACTGATGAATTTACAAACGCTCAACTTCCGTTGAATATGGCCGGTGTCAGTAATTGTCGTCAAAAAAAACGTAATTACATTATTTCCAGTAGCACAGTTACAGTCACCAATGTTCTGGATAACATGAAAACAGCCTAACCAGCTCTGCTAGGGTGAGTAAAATGGTCAGAGTGGGGTGTTCTCTCATTACGTGTCTGGAAGTAGCTAGCCAATGTTAGCAAGTTAGCTTGTGTGCTTGACTTCTGTTGTTAGTACAGAACGCTCGGATCGACCCTTAAAGAGGATGGGTGAGGCTGAAGCTTAAAAGGGTGTGAATGATGCTGCATGGGTGTAGACAGACAAAGAAGGGCTCTCCAGTTGTAGCACCAAAACATTCAAAGGCCATTTTCTCAAAAGTGAGTTTACAAGTTTATCAACTTTCAAAGCAAAATTACTTTCCCTGTAGTGTATGATATATGATTTTGTAGCTCAGTCTCTCCTTTTATCCAATGTAAAAAACACAATTTCAAATGTTGCTACATAAGACTGATTTGAGCTGGTTGGTCACATATTCTTCCCACCACTCTCTATTGGTCCTCAGGATCCCTCACCCTGTACCCATCTTCCTCTAACACTCCCTTCACTTCTTCAGCATACAACACTTTCTGTACTAACCTGGCAACATAACCTGCCTTTCTTTCACTAGATATCTCCGATCTTTAGCCACATGGGTAACCCCACATCTAACACACGCAATTTTCTCCACGGATACTACATATTTCTTTGTCTCATGCCCTCCTGCACACCACTCACATCTAAGAATCTTCCTCCTATACACTCCTGCAACATGACCATAAGCTTGGCACCTAAAACAGTAGTATTTTCGGAACAAAATCTCTCATGGGATAACTGACATCCTAACTTGACCTTGTCGGGCAAAGACTCTGCATCAAAACTCAGCAAGACAGCCATTGTCTTCACCACGCTCTCCACTGGGTCTGCATCGCACCAAACGGCGGGCTGCACTGACACATTTCCACTGATCCACCTCAACACTTAATGACACCCCCGTTGCCAGTCCTTTCAACAGCGCCCTGCTCCGGAGAGCAATTCACAGTTCTTGTCCCTAGTCGTGTGGTACAGCGCGCCCTCTGGACAGAAGAAACACAATAAATCCTCACAAGTTCACTTCCGAGTTACTTTCACCAACTCACCAGTTCCCAACCTCTTCTCCAACCAACCTGACACCACATATGGATCAGTCAGAATACAAGGATCCATTCTCTCCACAAATCTCACTCCCACTGGACCAGAACCATCCTGGTCATCACCAGGACAAGGCTTGAACTCGTTGGTGCTCACCGCAGGTACTTCATCCTCATGTTCAATTTCATGTTCAAAAGTTCTGGGAGAAAACATTTTTCTCCTGTTTTTTCTTGTGCACCTTCTTATCCTTCATCAGACATTCCAGAAGGCTTGTGCCCCTCCCCTCACCTCCCCTCACTCCATATTTAGTCATAATGTTCCACGTTCCTCCTTTTTTTCCTGTCAACTCAGCCCTTTTTACCGCCCAACTCAGCCCTGTCAATGAATGCCCTTCTCCCTTCCAAACGCTCTCATGAGAGCTGTGCTGAAACAAAGCCTGTGCACAGTGACTGTGCATGGTTGTGATCAGAGGTCACTTACTGTGTTTGTTGTTCTCAGGGGCTGTAGCTGTGGTCCTGGCAGTCTCCTGGGGGTGGGCCTGTTTTGGAGGACGACCCCTTGATGACAGCTTTGCCAGCCGTAAGATACTGGGGATCTCCATGCTTGGGGACAGGAGAGGGAGATGAATATGTAGTTATGTAAACAATGTTTCAGTCAGACACATCCAAGGTCGTCTAAAGTTGACTAGTTGTACTAATCTGTATTCACAGTGTCATAACTATGATATGAAGTTTCAGGAACTTTGGTAGCCTAACTTACAAACGGGTCAATATTAGACACACATTAAACCTAACAAACCTAAACCTAATCGACATCAATTATTTCCCTTGCTAAAAGTATTCTTCTGCAATCCTCTCTCAACATCCAGTCAAATGATTTTTCCTGGATTGTTAAAGCTATCCAGACGGAGGCAAAGCCAACATGACCTTCCATGTTTCATTTAAAAATCAATACTTTCTCAAACATATGAACTGAACGCCATGGTAACATGCCACTTAGATGGGAGTGGAGTACAGTAGTACAGAGCCAATGTAATAAGTTAGTATTGTGTTGGAGAAGTCCGAGCATGGAATGAAATCAAGAATTGCATCGATATAGTAGGCTGGAATACCTCATCATTCCACTATCTAATGCATTTAGTTTATATTTAAAGAACATTAAGTTTAGTGGGCTGGAGTGTAGCCTTCGTGCCTGGTTCGTGTAGTCAGATGAATCAAGTCCAGGCTTCACCAAATGAACAACAAAGACAGAATGCAAAATGACATTTAATTAAATAGTTTGGGGAATGGCCTGGTCTCTGAGGGAAGATCTTCAGAGTCAGATGATGTACAGAATATCATGTTGATTCTGGCCATCATCACTCCAAAGCACACTGGTTAATGGCTGATGAAATATTGCCAGTGGAGGATCATCCTACTATTTAATAAATGTTTTATTTTACCCGGTAAGTTGACTGAGAACACGTTCTCATTTACAGCAACGACCTGGGGAATAGTTACAGGGGACAGGAGAAGAATGAGCCAAATGTAAACTGGGGATTATTAGGTGACCGTGATAGTTTGAGGGCCAGATTGGGAATTTAGCCAGGACACCGGGGTTAACACCACTACTCTTACAATAAGTGCCATGGGATCTTTAATGACCTCAGAGAGTCAGGACACCCGTTTAACATCCCATCCAAAAGACAGCACCCTACACAGGGCAATGTCTCCCAATCACTGCCCTGGGGCATTGGAATATTTGAATATTCCATTGGAGGGCCAGTAGTGCCTCCTACTGGCCCTCCAACACCACATCCAGCAGCATCTGGTATCCCATCCAGGGACTGACCAGGACCAACCCTGCTTAGCTTCAGATGCAAGCCAGTAGTGGTATGCAGGGACGGTATATGGCTGGCAAAAAAGTTAATTGACTAAGTGAATTTCATACCAATTAAAATAGTGAAACATTGAAAAAGTTATGATAGAGACACACCCAAGACGACTCAAAGCTGATAGAGACATACCCAAGACCACTCAGAGATGATAGACACATACCCAAGACGACTCAAAGCTGATAGAGACATACCCAAGACGACTCAAAGCTGATAGACACCTACAGTTCTACAACAAACTGACTCAGGGGTGTGAATACTTACGTAAGTTAATTTCTAAAAACAAGTTTTCACTTTGTCATTATGGGGTATTGTGTGTAGATGAGTGAGATACGAAAACTGTGTAATCCACTTTGAATTCAGGCTTTAACACAACATGTAGATTAAGTCAAGGCAATGTATGTACAGTATCAGTCAAATTCAGACACCGACTCATTCCAGGGCTTTTCTTTATTAACTATTTTATACATTATAGATTAATAGTGAAGACATGAAGACTATGAAATAACACATATGGAGTCATGTACTCACACTTAAAAAGTGTTAAACAATATATTTTATATTTGAGATTCTTCAAAAATAGTCACCCTTTGCCTAGATGACAGCTTTGCACACTCTAGACATTCTCTTAACCAGCTTCATGAGGAATGCTTTCCAACAGTCTTGAAGGAGTTCCCACATATGCTGAGCCCTTGTTGGCTGCTTTTCCTTCACTCTGCAGTATAACTCATCCCAAACCCCTCAGCTCCTAGCTGTGCCCTGGACACCATATGTGAATTGATTGCCCCTCATCTATCTTCAAAGTTAATTCTGTTAGGTGACCTAAACTGGGATATGTTAACAAACACCCCGACAGTCCTACAAGCTAAGCTAGATGCCCTCAATCGCACACAAATTATCAACAAATCTACCAGGTACAACCCTAAATCCGTAAACATGGGCACCCTCATAGATATTATCCTGACCAACTTGCCCTCCAAATACACCTCTGCTGCGTTCAATCGGGATCTCAGCGATCACTGCCTCATTGCCTGCATCCGCTATGGGTCCAAGGTCAAACGACCACCCCTCAACAGTCCTTTCTAACCGACCTGGCCCGGGTATCCCGTCAGTCGAGGATGCCTGGTCATTCTTTAAAAGTAATTTCCTCACCATCTTACAGTGGGGCAAAAAAGTATTTAGTCAGCCACCAATTGCGCAAGTTCTCCCACTTAAAAAGATGAGAGAGGCCTGTACATTTTCATCGTAGGTACACTTCAACTATGACAGACAAAATAAGAAAAAAATCCAGAAAATCACATTGTAAGATTTTTAATGAATTTATTTGCAAATTATGGTGGAAAATAAGTATTTGGTCAATAACAAAAGTTTATCTCAATACTTTATTATAATACCCCTTTTTGGCAATGACAGAGGTCAAACGTTTTCTGTAAGTCTTCTCAAGGTTTTCACACACTGTTGCTGGTATTTTGGCCCATTCCTCCATGCAGATCTCCTCTAGAGCAGTGATGTTTTGGGGCTGTTGCTGGGCAACACAGACTTTCAACTCCCTCAAAATATTTTCTATGGGGTTGAGATCTGGAGACTGGCTAGGCCACTCCAGGACCTTGAAATGCTTCTTACGAAGCCACTCCTTCGTTGCCTTGCCGGTGTGTTTGGGAACATTGTCATGCTGAAAGACCCAGCCACGTTTCATCTTCAATGCCCTTGCTGATGGAAGGAGGTTTTCACTCAAAATCTCACGATACATGGCCCCATTCATTCTTTCCTTTACACGGATCAGTCGTCCTGGTCCCTTTGCAGAAAAACAGCCCCAAAGCATGATGTTTTCACCCCCATGCTTAGAACAACTCAGCATTCTTTGTCCTCCAAACACGATGAGTTGAGTGTTTACCAAAAAGTTATATTTTGGTTTCATCTGACCATATGACATTCTCCCAATGTTCTTCTGGATCATCCAAATGCTCTCTAGCAAACTTCAGACGGGCCTGGACATGTACTGGCTTAAGCAGGGGGACACGTCTGGCACTGCAGGATTTGAGTCCCTGGCGGCGTAGTGTGTTATTGATGGTAGGCTTTGTTACTTTGGTCCCAGCTCTCTGCAGGTCATTCACTAGGTCCCCCTGTGTGGTTCTGGGATTTTTGCTCACCGTTCTTGTGATCATTTTGACCCCACGGGTTGAGATCTTGCTTGGAGTCCCAGATCGAGGGAGATTATCAGTGGTCTTGTATGTCTTCCATTTCCTAATAATTGCTCCCACAGTTGATTTCTTCAAACCAAGCTGCTTACCTATTGCAGATTCAGTCTTCCCAGCCTGGTGCAGGTCTACAATTTTGTTTCTGGTGTCCTTTGACAGCTCTTTGGTCTTGGCCATAGTGGAGTTTGGAGTGTGACTGTTTGAGGTTGTGGACAGGTGTCTTTTATACTGATAACAAATTCAAACAGGTGCCATTAATACAGGAAACGAGTGGAGGACAGAGGAGCCTCTTAAAGAAGAAGTTACAGGTCTGTGAGAGCCAGAAATGTTGCTTGTTTGTAGGTGACCAAATACTTATTTTCCACCATAATTTGCAAATAAATTCATTAAAAATCCTACAATGTGATTTTCTGGATTTTTTCCCCTAAATTTGTCTGTCATAGTTGAAGTGTACCTATGATGAAAATTACAGCCCTCTCTCATCATTTTAAGTGTGAGAACTTGCACAATTGCTAGCTGACTAAATACTTTTTTGCCCCACTGTAAATAAGCATATCCCTTTCAAAAATGTTTGAAATAAGAACAGATACAGCCCCTGGTTCACTCCAGACCTGACTGCCCTCGACCAGCACAAAAACATCCTGTGGCGGACTGCACTAGCATCGAATAGTCCACGCGATATGCAACTTATTAGGGAAGTCAGGAACCAATTCACGCAGTCAGTTAGGAAAGCTAAGGCTAGCTTTTTCAAACAGAAATTTACATCCTGTAGCTCTAACTCCAAAACGTTTTGGGACACTGTAAATTCCATGGAGAATAAGAGCACTTCCTCCCAGCTGCCCACTGCACTGAGGCTAGGTAACACTGTCACCACCGATAAATACACAATAATCGAGAATTTCAAGAAGCATTTCTCTACGGCTGGCCATGCTTTCCTCCTGGCTACCCCAACCCCAGCCAACAGCTCCGCACCCCGCGCAACTACTTGCCCAAGCCTCCCCAGCTTCTCCTTCACCCAAATCCAGATAGCAGATGCAAAACCTGACCCGTACAAATCAGCTGGGCAAGACAACCTGGACCCTCTCTTTCTAAAATGATCCACCTCCATTGTTGCAACTCCTATTACCAGTCTGTTCAACCTCTCTTTCCTTTCGTCCGAGATCCCTAAAGATTGGAAAGCTTCCGCGGTCATCCCCCTCTTCAAAGCGGGTGACACTCTAGACTAAAACTGTTATAGACCTATATCCATCCTGCCCTGCCCTTTTAAAGTCTTCGGGAGCCAAGTCAAACAGATCACTGACCATTTCGAATCCCATCGTACCTTCTCCGCCTTGTAATCCGATTTCCGAGCTGGTCACGGTTGCACCTCAGCCACGCTCAAGGTACTAAACCATATCATACCCACCATCGATAAAAGACACTACTGTGCAGCCATCTTCATCGACCTGGCCAAGGCTTTCGACTCAATCACCATATTCTTATCGGCAGACTTAATAGCCTTGGTTTCACAAATGACTGCCTCGCCGGTTCACCAGCTACTTCTAAGATAGAGTTCAGTGTCTCAAATCGGAGAGCCTGTTGTCCAGACCTGACAGTCTCTATGGGGTTACCACAGGGTTCAATTCTCGGGCCGACTCCTTTCTCAGTTTATATCAATGATGTCGCTCTTGCTGCGGGTGATTCCCTGATCCACCTCTACGCAGACGACACCATTCTGTATACATCTGGCCCTTATTTAGACACTGGGTTAACAAACCTCCAAACGAGCTTCAATGCCATACAACACTCCTTCCTTGGCCTCCAACTGCTCTTAAAATGCTAGTAAAACTAAATGCACGCTTTTCAACCGTTCGCTGCCCGCCCGACTAGCATCACTACTCTGGACGGTTCTGACTTAGAATATGTGGACAACTACAAATACCTAGGTGTCTAGCTAGACTGTAAACTCTCCTTCCAGACTCATAATAAACATCTCCAATCCAAAATTAAATCTAGAATTGGCTTCCTATTTCGCAACAGAGCCTCCTTCACTCACGCCGCCAAACATACCCAGTAAAACTGACTACCCTACCGATCCTCGACTTTGAAGATGTCATTTACAAAATAGCCTCCAACACCCTACTCAGCAAACTGGATGCAGTCTATCACGGTGGCATCCGTTTTATCACCAAAGCCCCATATACCACCCCCCATTGCGACCTGTATGCTCTGGTCGGCTTGCACTCGCTACCTATTCGTCGCCAGACCCACTGGCTCCTGGTCATCTATAAATCTATGCTAGGTAAAGCACCGCCTTATCTCAGCTCACTGGTCACGATAACAACACCCACCCGTAGGATGCGCGCCAGCAGGTATATTTCACTGGTCATCCCCAAAGCCAACACCTCCTTTGGCCGCCTTTCCTTCCCGTTCTCTGCTGCCAATGACTGGAACAAATTGTAAAAATAGCTGAAGCTGGAGACTTATATTTCCCTCAATAACTTTAAACATCAGCTATCTGAGCAGCTAACCTATCGATGCAGCTATACATAGCCCATCTGTAAATAGCCCATCCAATCTACATACTTCATCCCCCATATTGTTTTTATTTACTTTCCTCTCTTTTGCACACCAGTATTTCTACTTGCACATCATCATCTGCTCATCTATCACTCCAGTGTTAATTTGCTAAATTCTAACTACTTTGCTACTACGGCCTATTTATTGCCATACCTTCTCACGCCAGTAAATCACTGGGGCCAAGCTTCCTGCCATCCAGGACCTCTATACCAGGCGGTGTCAGAGGAAAGCCCTAAAAATTGTCAAAGACTCCAGACACCCTAGTCATGGACTGTACTTTGTGCTACCGCACAAGTCTAGGTCCAAAAGTATTCTAAACAGCTTCTACCCCACGCCATAAGACTCCTGAACAGCTAATCAAATGACTACCCAGAATATTTGCATTGCACCCCCTTTTTACACTGCTGCTACTCTCTGTTTATTATCTATGCATAGTTACTTTAATGCATACACTTTAATGAATACACTTCTATGCATAGTCACTCTACGTACATGTACATATTACCTTCATTTTGAACTCATCTATTCTTTACTTAACACGTATTTTTCATAAAACTGCGTTGTTGGTTAATGGCTTGTAAGTAAGAATTTCACTGTAATACCTGTATTACTACAGTAGGCTAAATAGTTAGCTAAACTGCTAGCACAGAGTTCTGATAATAAAGACTAACATCATCAACACTCAATTTGGCTAACATTTTCACAAATATCTCAATATCAAAACGTTGATTTCATGAAAACTAAAATGTGACATTAATTGATTTATCATGACGAGTCCCCATGCTTGTCTCAAAGCAGAAAATGCTGTCCCAATCATGAACTGGTTGACCACACATGGCTAAAGTATAAAGCTTCAAGTATTTAAAACGGTTGGATGACTTTGGGAGTTTCAGGAAGCAACAATATGATAAATGCCTTCAATGGCGTTAGCCTACTTTATTCCAATATTTTTGTCATTCAGTGATATTCATTCCACAGTGATTATTGAGCGATACATCGAGCTGTGGTTAAGAAAACGTGCATACATCGTGGTAGGCTTTGCTCAGTGATGGGCGAACCGGCCTGCCTCGCAATGTTTAGAATTGGTAACAGCCTAGTAATGGCCACTGCCTAGAAACCATCATTATGAAGCATCAAGTCTCATGAGCGTGTTGCCTACGCCATACTTAGCTAGGACCAGTCCTACTTATGGTTGGTGCAACAGGTGTCAATTCTGACCCCAAAGTCGGACGTAGCATTTAAGACCAACTTCTGTACGCCCAACTGGTCTAAGATCAGCTAGATGCAGGCAAGTGTGTGCAAGGTAGTATTGAATGTGTCAATTTGTCACCTGGATTACCCCAATATGTCTCTTGACCTGTGTACCTACGTTATAAACTTTCATTTGTAGGCTAGGTTGTAGCAACCTCATGATGGGTATAGGGGAAATTAGAGTATCAATTAGTAGCCTATGCCTATCGATGTAACATTGAGCTGGGTGAATGGAATATGAACTAGTCATCCAATATGCTGTAATAGAAATAAGCACCGACCGCCACTGTTTCTGACAGTGACTAATTATGCTTAGTAAAATTGATTAGAGTTAGGCCTACCATCATGCTTTCTCAGCATAGTACACATATATTCATGTCATTCCCCTAATGAATTACTACAGTAGACAAAGGGTCATTCATGTGGTGGCTGCGGTAACAATCTTTTAATTTAACCTTGTATGGTGGTACCGGAGCGCCAAGTCTAGGACCAAAAGGCTACTTAACAGCTTCTACCCTCTAGCCATAAGACTGCTTGACCCCCATTTGTTTGTACACTGCTCCTACTCACTGTTTATTATCTATGCATAGTCACTACATCCCCACCTACATGTACAAATGACCTCAACCTGTACCCCCGCACACTGACTCTGTACCGGTACCCCCTGTATATAGCCTCCACATTGACTCTGTACTGGTACCCCCTGTATATAGCCTCCACACTGACTTGGTACTGGTACTCCCTGTATATAGCCTCCACACTGACTTGGTACCGGTACCCCCTGTATATAGCCTCCACACTGACTCTGTACCAGTACCCCTGTATATAGCCTCCACACTGACTCTGTACCGGTACCCTCTGTATATAGCCTCCACACTGACTCTGTACCGGTACCCCCTGTATATAGCCTCCACACTGACTCTGTACCGGTACCCCCTGTATATAGCCTCCACACTGACTCTGTACCGGTACCCCGTGTATATAGCCTCCACATTGACTCTATACCGGTACCCCCTGTATATAGCCTCCACACTGACTATGTACCGGTACCCCCTGTATATAGCCTCCACACTGACTCTGTACCGGTACCCCCTGTATATAGCCTCCACATTGACTCTGTACCGGTACGCCCTGTATATAGCCTCCACATTGACTCTGTACCGGTACCCCCTGTATATAGCCTCCACATTGACTCTGTACTGGTACCCCTGTATATAGCCTCCACACTGACTTGGTACCGGTACCCCTGTATATAGCCTCCACACTGACTCTGTACTGGTACCCCTTGTATATAGCCTCCACATTGACTCTGTACTGGTACCCCTGTATATAGCCTCCACATTGACTCTGTACTGGTACCCCTGTATATAGCCTTCACATTGACTCTGTACTGGTACCCCCTGTATATAGCCTCCACACTGACTTGGTACCGGTACCCCCTGTATATAGCCTCCACACTGACTTGGTACCGGTACCCCCTGTATATAGCCTCCACACTGACTTGGTACCGGTACCCCCTGTATATAGCCTCCACACTGACTTGGTACCGGTACCCCCTGTATATAGCCTCCACACTGACTTGGTACCGGTACCCCCTGTATATAGCCTCCACACTGACTTGGTACCGGTACCCCCTGTATATAGCCTCCACACTGACTTGGTACCGGTACCCCCTGTATATAGCCTCCACGCTGACTTGGTACCAGTACCCCCTGTATATAGCCTCCACACTGACTTGGTACCGGTACCCCCTGTATATAGCCTCCACACTGACTTGGTACCAGTACCCCCTGTATATAGCCTCCACACTGACTTGGTACCAGTACCCCCTGTATATAGCCTCCACGCTGACTTGGTACCAGTACCCCCTGTATATAGCCTCCACACTGACTTGGTACATTACATTACATTTAAGTCATTTAGCAGACGCTCTTATCCAGAGCGACTTACAAATTGGTGCATTCACCTTATGACATCCAGTGGAACAGCCACTTTACAATAGTGCATCTAAATCTTTTAAGGGGGGTGAGAAGGATTACTTATCCTATCCTAGGTATTCCTTAAAGAGGTGGGGTTTCAGGTGTCTCCGGAAGGTCGTGATTGACTCCGCTGTCCTGGCGTCGTGAGGGAGTTTGTTCCACCATTGGGAACAAAATAACTCCATAATAGACTGAAATATGGCAAACGTTGTTTAGAATCAATCCTCAAGGTGTTTTTCTACATATCTCTTCAATGATGTATCGTTCCTGGAAGTCTGCTTCTCCTCTGTATCGCATGGTGAAATGAGTGCCACTGGGAGTTGCGCAGCAATTTAGACAAAGGACACCGGACGGCCCCCTGGCAAATGTAGTCTCTTATGGCCAATCTTCCAATGATATGCCTACAAATACGGCAGAATGCTGCAGACATCTTGACGAACGGCAGAGCGCATAAGCTCGTTTACAGCACATTCACAGCCATATAAGGAGACGATAGTAAAACAGAGCGTCAAAAATCCTGCTCATTTCCTGTTTGAAGTTTCATCTTGGTTTCGCCTGTAAGATCAGTTCTGGGGCACTCACAGATAATATCTTTGCAGTTTTGAAAACGTCAGAGTGTTTTCTTTCCAAAGCTGGCAATTATATGCATAGTCGAGCATCTTTTCGTGACAAAATATTGCGCTTAAAACGGGCACGTTTTTTATCCAATAATGACATAGCGCCCCCATAGGTTGAAGAGAGGTTAATAGAGTTGACTCAGTCTGCCAAACATGTAACCTTTCCTCCAATGTCCAAGCTAAGATTTTGAACTTTTGAACTTGGTCTTTAATCTGTAACTGTGACGTAACAACCTTGTGCTGGGGACAATAAAATGACAATAAAAGGACACTCTAAAATGTGCAGTTTTGTCATACAACACAATGCCACAGATGTCTCAAGTTGAGGGAGCATGCAATCGGCCTGCTGACTGCAGGAATGTCCACCAGAGTGGTTACCAGAGAATATAATGAAGTAGGGCTGGGCGAAACATTGAATTAATTACAAATGCCTGTTTTGACGTTGTGTTATTTTCCGTTTTTTTATGAGCGTTTATGTCCGCTTGTTCTCGTGTTGTATTTTTGGCTTGTCTCCGTCGCTCCTTTGTGCGACTTTCCATTTACACCAGAGATCTGTAAATAATGACGAAATGCACGCCTCCGCCCTAACAATGGGAGTTGGGAAGGCAGGCGACAAGCTGAGGTCCAAAATACCAGTACCCCCTGTATATAGCCTCCACACTGACTTGGTACCGGTACCCCCTGTATATAGCCTCCACATTGACTCTGTACTGGTACCCCTGTATATAGCCTCCACACTGACTTGGTACCGGTACCCCCTGTATATAGCCTCCACACTGACTTGGTACCGGTACCCCTGTATATAGCCTCCACGCTGACTTGGTACCGGTACCCCCTGTATATAGCCTCCACGCTGACTTGGTACCGGTACCCCTGTATATAGTCTCCACACTGACTTGGTACCAGTACCCCCTGTATATAGCCTCCACACTGACTTGGTACCAGTACCCCCTGTATATAGCCTCCACGCTGACTTGGTACCAGTACCCCCTGTATATAGCCTCCACACTGACTTGGTACCGGTACCCCCTGTATATAGCCTCCACACTGACTTGGTACCAGTACCCCCTGTATATAGCCTCCACACTGACTTGGTACCGGTACCCCCTGTATATAGCCTCCACGCTGACTTGGTACCGGTACCCCCTGTATATAGCCTCCACACTGACTTGGTACTGGTACCCCCTGTATATAGCCTCCACGCTGACTTGGTACCAGTACCCCCTGTATATAGCCTCCACACTGACTTGGTACTGGTACCCCCTGTATATAGCCTCGTTATTGTTATGAAATTGTGTTACTTTTTATGATAATTTTTGACTTTAGTTTATTTGGTAAATGTTTTCTCATCTCTTCTTGAACTGCACTGTTGGTTAATGGCTTGTAAGTAAGCCTTTCACGGTAAGGTCTACACTTGTTGTATTCGGCGCATGTGACAAATAAAGTTTGATTTGATTTGGAGTGGGTGGTTTCGGTTGTGTTGTGGTTACTTTTTTTTAATGATAATCACAAAAATGTCTACTTGTGAAACTGATTTTCACACAGACATGCATGCAAACACACACATGTAACACACACACCCAGGGAAGCCCTGGACCCTGTGTATTACAAGGTAGTGGAGGTACATGGTTGTCCCACATATTTTACTCCTTCACATCTGTAAGGACACGTGGTGGAAATTCATCTCCATACAGGGCTGAGAGTTTGATACACTAGGCCAGACAGAGAGCCAGAGAGACATTATGCACCTTCATAGTCCTAAGATATCTGTACCACTTTCTATTGTGTCTTGACTGACTGTCCTGTTAATAACATTGTTGGCACTAAAACAAATTAATTTTTGTTTACTAGTTTATTAATGTACCATAGTTGATTTTTGATTTGCAATAAAGTATTCAATTCAACCAAACTAAAAATATATATTTTATATTCTATATTCACAGTACGGCTGGGCAATATGTCAAATAAATTATCACAATTATATATATATATATATATATATTTATATATATATATTATTCGATAACAATTATCACGATATTAATCAATTCATGTTTTAATGGTTTGATATCTTCTTCAGAATCAATAATGCCAAAAACAAAACGAAGGCACTTATTTTGAAGATCCTACTCTTTGTCAATATAGTGGATAGTGAGGCTAATATACGGCTCTGACGTGGGACTAGACCACAGATCTTTAGTAGTAGCAAAATACTTCAAATCTGTCTTGAGCTGTTCCTCAACTTTTTCCCTACACTCGGGAATATAGTTTAGGCAGTGCGGCATGAGAGAAATGTCTGCAGCTAGGGAGCACGTACCTGGGAATAAATTAAATTTATAAGCCTCTTGAAACGTTCCTTTTCGACTGTGCTAATTGGTAGCATGTCCTTAGCAATGCATAATAACATGTGTGATGCCTTTGTCTTTTCGATGTTTGCATAAACGCTGTCAGTGTTGACTGCTTCGGGCAAACATCACTAGATTGGCTGGTGCTTGAGGGGCGTTTATCAATACCGTGGAGCAAACTCAAACATCACTAGATTGGCTGGTGATTGAGGGGCGTTTATCAATACCGTGGAGCAAACTCAAACATCACTAGATTGGCTGGTGATTGAGGGGCGTTTATCAATACCGTGGAGCAAACTCAAACATCACTAGATTGGCTGGTGATTGAGGGGCGTTTATCAATACCGTGGAGCAAACTCAAACATCACTAGATTGGCTGGTGATTGAGGGGCGTTTATCAATACCGTGGAGCAAACTCAAACTTCCCTAGATTGGCTGGTGATTGAGGGGCGTTTATCAATACCTGTCACGCCTTGGTCATTGTATTTTGTGTTTTCGTTATATATTTGGTCAGGCCAGGGTGTGACATGGGTTTATGTTATTGTATTTTCGTATTGGGGTTTGTAGTATTTGGGATCGCGGCTGATTAGGGGTGTTGTATAGGCTTGGCTGCCTGAGGCGGTTCTCAATCAGAGTCAGGTGATTCTCGTTGTCTCTGATTGGGAACCGTATTTAGGTAGCCTGGTTTCGCTTTGTATTTCGTGGGTGATTGTTCCTGTCTCTGTGTAGTTTCACCAGATAGGCTGTAATTAGGTTTCACGTTCCGTTTGTTGTTTTGTATTTTGTTTCGTTATTTCATGTGTCATTTTTTCAATAAAAAGTCATGAGTAACCTCCACGCTGCATTTCGGTCCGACTCTCTTTCAACAAACGAAGAACGCCATTACAGAATCACCCACCACACTCGGACCGAGCAGCGTGTTAACAGGCAGCTGGAACAGCGAAGGGAGGACGTTATGGACAGCAGAGGCATGGAGTATACGACGTGGGAAGAAATCGACAGGTGGGCGGCCGACCCAGAGAGAGTGCAGGAGCCCGCCTGGGATTCGCTGGAGCAGTGCGAAGAGGGCTATAGGAGAATGGAGTCGAAGAGAAAGACACGGCGGCGCAGAGCGAAAACCGAAAGTAACCCCCAAATATTTATTGGGGGAGGGCTCAGAGAGAGAGTGGTTGAGTCAGGAGTCAGACCTGAGCCAACTCTCCCTGTTAATCGTGAAGAGCAGTTGCAGTGGGAGAGGCTGCACCACTTGGAGAATTGGACATGGGAGGAAGAACTAGACGGTAAAGGACCCTGGGCGCAGCCGGGAGAATATCGCCGTCCCAAGGAAGAACTAGAGGCGGCTAAAGCGGAGAGGCGCTGGCATGAGGAGGCAGCACGACGATGCGGATAGAAGCCCGAAAAGCAGCCCAAAAAAAGTATTGGGGGGGGGGGCTTAATGGGAGTATGGCTATGCCAGGTAGGAGACCTGCGCAAACTCCCTGTGCTCACCGGTGGGCTAGAGAGACCGGGCAGGCACCGTGTTATGCTATGGAGCGCACAGTGTTTCCAGTGCGGGTGCATAGCCCGGTGCGGTTCATACCAGCCCTTCCTATTGGCCGGGCTAGAGTGGGCATCGAGCCAGGTAAGCTTGGGCAGGCTCGGTGGTCAAGAGCTCCAGTGCGCCTGCACGGTCCGGTCTATCCAGAGCCACCTCCACACACCAGTCATCCGGTAGCAGCTCCCCACACCAGGCTTCCTGTGCGTGTCCTCAATCCTGTAGCACCAGTTCCAGCACCACGCACCAGGCCTTCTGTGCGCCTCGCCTGTTCAGCACAGCCAGAGCCTTCCTTCCCTCCTGCGCTGTCGGAGTCTCTCGCCTGTTCAGCACAGCCTGAGCCTTCCTTCCCTCCTGCGCTTACTGGAGTCTCCTGTCTGTTCAGCGCTATCAGAGCCTTCCTTCCCTCCTGCGCTGTCGGAGTCTCCCGCCTGTTCAGCGCTATTAGAGCCTTCCTCCTCTACAGCGCTGCCGGAGCCTCCTGCCTGTTCGGAGCAGCCTGAGCTGCCAGTCTGCAGGGAGCGGTCAGTCTGCAAGGTGCTGTCAGTCTGCATGAAGCAGCCAGAGCTGTCAGTCTGCAAAGAGCTGTCAGTCTGCAAAGAGCTGCCAGTCTGCAGGGTGCTGTCGGCCTGCATGGAGCAGTCAGAGCTGTCAGTCTGCATGACGCAGCCAGAGCTGTCAGTCTGCAAAGAGCTGTCAGTCTGCAAAAAGCTGTCAGTCTGCAAAGAGCTGCCAGTCTGTAGGGTGCTGTCAGCCTGCATGGAGCAGTCAGAGCTGTCAGTCTGTATAAAGCAGCCAGAGTTGTCAGCCTGCATGGAGCAGTCAGAGCTGTCAGTCTGCATGACGCAGCCAGAGCTGTCAGTCTGCAAAGAGCTGTCAGTCTGCAAAAAGCTGTCAGTCTGCAAAGAGCTGCCAGTCTGCAAGGAGCTGTCAGCCTGCATGGAGCTGCAAAGAGCTGTCAGTCTGCAAGGAGCTGTCAGTCTGCATAGAGCATAGAGCTAGATCCGCCAGTCAACCATGATCTTCTAGATCTGCCAGTCAACCAGTCTCTTCCAGATCTGCCAGTCAACCAGTCTCTTCCAAATCTGCCAGTCAACCAGTCTCTTCCAAATCTGCCAGTCAACCAGTCTCTTCCAGATCTGCCAGTCAACCAGTCTCTTCCAGATCTGCTAGTCAACCAGAATCTTCCAGATCCGCCAGCCTGCCAGGATCTACCGGAGCCTACTACCTGCCTGAGCTTCATCTCAGTACTGGGCTTCCTCTCAGTACTGGGCTTCCTCTCAGTACTGGGCTTCCCCTCAGTACTGGGCTTCCCCTCAGTACTGGGCTTCCCCTCAGTACTGGGCTTTCTCTCAGTTCCGGGCTGCCCCTCAGTTCCGAGCTGCCCCTCAGTCCCGAGCTGCCCCTCAGTCCCGAGCTGCCCCTCAGTCCCGAGCTGCCCCTCAGTCCCGAGCTGCCCCTCAGTCCCGAGCTGCCCCTCAGTCCCGAGCTGCCCCTCAGTCCCGAGCTGCTCCTCAGTTCTGTGGGGTTCTGGGTGAGGACTATTAGGTCATGGTCGGCGGCGAGGGTGGATTATCCCAGGACGCGAAGGGGAGGAACTATGACTTTAATGGAGTGGGGTCCACGTCCCGAGCCGAAACCGCCACCATGGACAGACACCCACCCGGACCCTCCCTATGGTTTTGAGGTGCGTCCGGGAGTCCGCACCTTAGGGGGGTTCTGTCACGCCTTGGTCATTGTATTTTGTGTTTTCGTTATATATTTGGTCAGGCCAGGGTGTGACATGGGTTTATGTTGTTGTATTTTCGTATTGGAATTTGTAGTATTTGGGATCGCGGCTGATTAGGGGTGTTGTATAGGCTTGGCTGCCTGAGGCGGTTCTCAATCAGAGTCAGGTGATTCTCGTTGTCTCTGATTGGGAACCGTATTTAGGTAGCCTGGTTTCGCTTTGTATTTCGTGGGTGATTGTTCCTGTCTCTGTGTAGTTTCACCAGATAGGCTGTAATTAGGTTTCACGTTCCGTTTGTTGTTTTGTATCGTTATTTCATGTGTCACTTTTTCTATTAAAGTCATGAGTAACCTCCATGCTGCATTTCGGTCCGACTCTCTTTCGACAAACAAAGAACGACGTTACAATACCGTGTCACAAACTCAAGCTTCCCTAGATTGGCTGGTGATTGAGGGGCGTTTATCAATACCGTGGCACAAACTCAAACTTCCCTAGATTGGCTGGTGATTGAGGGGCGTGAATCAATACCGTGGCACAAACTCAAACTTCCCTAGATTGGCTGGTGATTGAGGGGCGTTCATCAATACCGTGGCACAAACTCAAACTTCCCTAGATTGGCTGGTGATTGAGGGGCGTGAATCAATACCGTGGCACAAACTCAAACTTCCCTAGATTGGCTGGTGATTGAGGGGCGTTTATCAATACCGTGGCACAAAATCAAACATCCCTAGATTGGCTGGTGATTGAGGGGCGTTCATCAATACCGTGGAGCAAACTCAAACATCCTGCATGTTCCAAAGAGTGATTTTGCTTCAGATGTTGAAAAAGGTTTGTCGTATTACCAGACTTCGTAGCCACCTGTCTACGGCACAATTTGCACCAAACATTGCTCTGCTCTTTACTGTTATGACCAGCAGGGATACTTGTGGTGCACCTTGAACACACACATGTGAGGTGAACACACACCTGATCAAAGGGGAGAAGCCACACACACACACAGACTCTGAGTTATGTGTATTACTGTTATACAACACCGTTACTGCTACGTTGCAACTATTATACTGCTACTTTAGTAGTATTGCCTACGTTTGATACCCTACTTTCCAATTCATGGCAGTTAGAAACCAGGACAGCATACAGCTGGCTGCAACCAAAGCGGAAACCCAGAAGCCTACTATGGAATCAAATTAAAAGCCGACAAGGGAATTAACAAAAGTAACAGCAGCAAAGTGAAAGAGTTGAGCTATTTGGGGAGTGTAACACTTACATGTTTGAAGGCTGCACAGGCACACAGTCAAACATCTAACACAACCTGCCATATTCACCTCTTGGTCCATGTGACATAGCTGGGTGAAAACGGCAGGTTGAGTTGCGTCTGTTTTACTCTAGATGGTTACATCGCGGCAATGGTTACATTTGCGTATGGAAATGTGCCACACTGGTGCATTTGAACGCTACTGGCCAATGTTTCCAGTGTTGTTGATGAATATCATCGGGACGTTGTCTTCTACTAGACCTACCTGGAATGTCGGAGTCCGGCTGGGTGGCCCGGGTCACCCATGTTACGGGTCAGGCCGTAGGGCTGCGCCTTTCCCGGTCTTACATGGCAATCACACCTGCCGTGTTGAGCGTCGGTGCAGGCGGACTGCCAGTCGTCACGGTCGGTCCTTAGCCCCCTCTGTGAATCCGAGGAAAGAAGAGGGGGGCGATGAAGAAGAGAGAACGGGAGGAGGAAAAGGGAAATTCCTATTTAAATCCTAGAGACTTTCACCCTTTTCCAGCCTTCACTTGCCCCCTCTCTCACATGCATGAATATGTCAACCACGAGGCACGTAGTCAACCTCAATCGTCTCGTTGGAAACTCAACGCGTATGAAATCAGCAGGCAGGAAAGATCGAGACGGCTCCGACTCCTTGAAGATAATATTTTAAATACAAGGTTTAATCTGGGCAGTGAAGCAAAATGGCGACTTTAATACGAAGGAGGAGTATTACAAATCATTGCGCTGGCTGGAGCTAAAGGGAGACACACAAATATGTTTAGTGCAGTAATTTGCAATAGCTGCACGAGAGTTAGTTCGAGTAAAAGAAAACGAACCGGAGGAAAAAAGCAACGAAAAGATTCGACCTCGGTCGCGTTCGTTGCCGTCTGCAGTTCCTTACCTCGGGGTTTTTATACGGGTATTATCTTCTCTGCCGTGTACAGTAATATAGTGTAGTGTGTTGGTTTATGCGCGTTTCCACTACCTTTGACAGTTGCAACTACAGCCTTCAGGCAACTTACAAACTCTCGCGTTATTATGAATGTAATCGAGCAAGTAATATTCAGGGGTTCTGCCTAATAAACCCGGTATGATACCGCTCATCCGAAGTAACGCTGTTCGGTCATGACGAAAAGGGGTTAAGGCTAAATTCTTAAAACCAGGCTTGATTAATCGTTTTAATCTGGTACCACTAACATTCGGCTTTTATCGTTAAGCGCAGTTTCAGGTAGCCAGTTGAACGCACGGCAAAAATAACCCCTCGATTGTAAATGTGTTTTCGGGCTGTTTCGTGGGTTTCATCCAGTCCCCCCAAACCACTGCTGGGGTAGCAATCAAAACTTGCATAGTGATACTGGGACAGAATTGAATAGGCTTTTCAGCTCTTATCAGATCAATCAATTTGATATAGAATGTGAAATAAATTACGGGATGATATGAAGACTATTATGGTTGAGCATTGCCGAGGTGTCATTTTATTCCAAAAAACCAAATCAATTTCGAAAACCAAGGTCACCTGAAAGTTTCGCTTATTTTCCCCGCTAATAAACGATTATTTATGATGATGATTATTATCGTCGTCATTATTGTTATATTTCTGTCAGCAAGTGTCTGTATGAGCGGCTAAATGTTCCCCATGTTACTCTGCTAATGATATTTAGGTCTAATGAATGTGGCATGTAGGTCTACTTCTGTATCATAGCCACATGCAGTGGGCTAACACAACCAGAGGAGACTTCAGCTCTCTCTCAGTGTGATTGGTGTCAGGCAGCATGACCTAATCATCAGAAACAATGATGTAATCTGTGTACACTGGCTGTTCCCCCAAACCCCCAGAAGAGGGCAGGGTATACTTATTTCAGGGCTGGGCAATATCAGAGCCCAAGCAGGGTCATAGGTGTAAAATGTATGCTACTTTCCACCACTCTTTGAAGTAGTTACTGACAGTGGTGGAAAAAGTACCCAATTGTCATACTTGAGTAAAAGTATAGATACCTTAATAGAAGGTGGGATATCCCTCCTAAATAGCTTGGGCTAATGTTCCTATCGACTCAGTAAGGCCAGCAGTCTAGTCTTTTTGAATTTATTTTTATTGGTATGTAACTGTTATGAAAGTTGTACAGTCAATTTAAACGCCACTTTAAACGTGTTCTTTAAAGTAAAAGTGAATGTCAGCCAGTAAAACACTACTTGAGTAAAAATCTAAATGTATTTGGTTTTAAATATACTTAAGTATCAAAAGTAAATCATTTAACATTCCTTATATTAAGCAAAGCAGACAGCACCATTTTCTTGTTTTTAAAATGTACCGATAGCCAGGTTCACACTCCAACACTCTGAGATTGTTGTGTTCTCCACATGTTCTCTTGATAAGTGTGTGAATTGGACTATTTTCCTGTCCTGCTAAGCATTCAAAATGTGGCGAGTACTTTTGGTTGTCAGGGAAAATATATGGAGTAAAAAGTACAATATTGTCTTTAGGAATGTAGTCAAGTAAAAATAAAAGTTGTCAAAAATATGAATATTAAAGTAAAGTACAGATACCCCAAAAATGACTTAAGTAGTACTTGAAAGTATTTTTACTGAAGTAGTACTTGAAAGTATTTTTACTTCAGTACTTCACACCACTGCGTACTGGTGAGACATGACTTGACAGTGAAAGCTATGTGGAGGAGCCCTTGCTTTCACCTGTCAAGTTATGTTAAATCAGGTAGGCCTGCTTCAAGGAAGGAATTATTAAGTATGCTGTTCTAATGTATTCCATCACCTTTCCTTCTCTGCTACTCTTCTTCTGGACTGATTTGAAAGTTTGTAAAGTGAAAGTAACATGACCAAAAACCTGCCTCCTTTCATCTGTCATAGCCTCAGAGCTTTAGAGTGTGTCGCCACATTTCATTATTGACAGCTTTCTTAATTTGCTCTACGATGGTTGTCTACCCCATCACATATCTATGAAATATCCAGTAGGGATGTTGCCTCAATACTGGGTTGTGACGCTTGTGAGACTAAGATATAGACAGGCCACAGGAGAAGCGACAGACAAATCAAATCTAGAATTGATTATTGGTTGGTATCGTTCAATCTTATGAATCTTGTCAGTGAGTGTAGTATTTCCTCAGCTCCTCTGACAGAGCGTTGTTCCATTATTCTTTCCTTTCGTTTTGATATTGACGAGACATTTCCGAAAGCATACTGGAAATGTAACTCTCTTTCAAAGAATGAGTCATTTTGTTTACAGTCTAAAGATCTTATCAGAGAAGCCTGTCTCGATTCTGCTCTTACTTATACTAACAAATGGTAAAAGATTCAATTCTGAATTCGATGTCTTGCCGTCATTACTGGTAAAATGCGAGTTCGGAAAAGATTTTCCAAGCAGATGGATATTATTGTTGATATCAACAGGCTGAGCAATAAACTTGACTTAAATGAAGATGAAAAAGCCAAGCTTGCTAAATGCCAATTTGTCCTGCACGACATATACAACGATAAGGCAAAGGGCACCTTCATCCGTTCAAAGGCCGAATGGACAAATGTGGAAAAAACATGATTACTTTCATTTGGAGAAGTGTAGGCAGACTAGGAATAGTACTGCATCCATTTATGCAAATGACACCGTAATAGTTCTTATACCCAAACCAAAGAAGGGCTCTCTTTACCTGGACAATTGGAGACCAATCACATTGTTGGCAACTGACAATAAGTTACTAGCCCATGTCTATGCCAATAGGCTGAAACAAGGCCTTGGTGATATAATCAGTGAAACTCAATCAGCTTTCATTAAAGGAAGGAGTATTCATAACTGTATACTATTGGTATTGGATATTTTAGATTACAGTGAGTTAATGGAAGATGATGGCTTTATGTTGTTTTTAGATAGTTTTTAATGGATTTTGACACTTTAGAGCACAACTTTATATTTAGAACTCTACTTTTGGGTTTGGGGAGATTTTCTGTAAAGTGATAAGGATGATGTATAATGGATCATCCCCTCATTGTCACGAATCCCGCCGAAGATGGGGCCTCTTCCTGTTCGGGCGGCGCTCGGCGGTCGTCGGCGCCGGCCTATTAGCTGCCATCGATTCCCTTATGTTCTGTTAATTGGGTCTAATTGGGTACACCTGTTTTGAGTTAGTTTTGTTTATAGGCTATTTAAGTGCACTAGGCCCGCTGGGTATTGTGCGGGCTTGTTCTCTGTTTATTTGGTTTTGGTGTATTTAGTGTGATCACTATTTTTCCGGACAGTTTTTGTCCTGTGTATTTTGGATGGGTTGTTTCATGCGCCCTTGTGTTTTGCATGTCCATGTCTCCGCTGTCGTTCAATGTAATTCAATATATTGCTATGGAAGTGACCAACCCATGCATGGGTGGTGGGACACAATGCAAATAGTCTGGGTAGCTATTTGATTACCTGTTCAGGAGTCTTATGGCTTGGGGGTAAAAACAGTTGAGAAGCATTTTGGTCCTAGACTTGTCGCTCCGGTACCACTTGCCATACGGGAGCAGAGAGAACAGTCTATGACTGGGGTGGCTGGGGTCTTTGACAATATTTAGGGCCTTCCTCTGTCACCGCCTGGTGTAGAGGTCCTGGACGGCAGGCAGCTTAGCCCCAGTGATGTACTGGTCCGTACGCACTACCATCTGTAGTGCCTTGCGGTTGGAGGCTGAGCAGTTGCCGTACCAGGTAGTGATGCAAACAGTCAGGATGCTCTCGATGTTGCAGCTGTAGAACCTTTTGAGGATCTCAGGGCCCATGCCAAATCTTTTTAGTTTCCCGAGGAGGAATAGGTTTTGTTGTGCCCTCTTCACAACTGTCTTGGTGTGTTTGGACCATTCTAGTTTGTTGTTGATGTGGACACAGAGGAACTTGAAGCTCCAAACCTGCTCCACTACAGCCCCGTCGATGAGAATGGGGGCGTGCTAGGGTCCTCCTTTTTCTGTAGTCCACAATCATCTCCTTTGTCTTGATTACATTGAGGAAGAGGTTGTTATTCTGGCACCACCCGCCCAGGTCTCTGACCTCCTCCCTATGGGCTGTTTCATCGTTGTCGGTGATCAGGCCTTCCATTGTTGTGTTGTCTGCAAACTTAATGATGATGTTGGAGTCGTGCCTGGCCATGCAGTTTTGGATGAACAGGGAGTACAGGAGGGGACTGAGCACGCACCCCTGAGGGGCTCCAGTGTGGAGGATCAGCGTGGGTAATGTGTTTCTACCTACCCTCACCACCTGGGGACGGCCCGTCAGGAAGTCCAGGATCCAGTTGCAGAGGGAGGGTCCTTAGCTTAGTGATGAGCTTTGAGGGTACTATGGTGATGAATGCAGAGCTGTAGTCAATGAATAGCATTCTCACGTAGGTTTTATTTTTGTCCAGGTGGGAAAGGGCAGTGTGGAGTACAATAGAGATTGCATCATCTGTGGATCTGTTTGAAAGGTATGCAAATTGGAGTGGGTATAGGGTTTCTGGGATAATGGTGTTAATGTGAGCCATTACCAGCCTTTCAAAGCACTTAATGGCTACATATGTGAGTGCTACGGGTCTGTAGTAATTTAGGCAGGTTACCTTAGTGCTCATTAGCAGAAATTGTCGGTCCTCAATCTCAAACAAATGGGGATGTTTTACCCCATCCATCAATCTTCCTCCTCTCTTACGACATACAGGTAACTGCCAAAATAAAGGAAACACTTGAGTATACTAGGTATACAAAGTATATAGAAAGCAGGTGCTTCCACACAAGTGTGGTTTCTCAGTTAATTAAGCAATTAACATCCCATCATACTTAGTGTCATATACACAAATGCCCAGTTGTCCATTGTTTTAGGTTAGAAGAAGAGATCTCAGTGACTTTGAAAGAGGGGTCTCAAAGGAGCACAGGGGGTTTAAAGGGTGTGTGTGTGTGTCTCTCAGTCACCAGATCTCAGCCCAATAAAACACTGGGAGATTCTAGAGTGGCGCCTGAGACTAGTGTTTTCCTCCACCATCAACACAACACCAAATGATGGAATCTGTCGTGGAAGAATGGTGTGGCATCCCTCCGATAGAGTTCCAGATACTTGTAGAATCCATGCCAAGGCACGTTGAAGCTGTTCTGGTAGCTCGTGGTGGCACAATGCCCTACTAAGACGCTAAATGTTGGTGTTTCCTTTATTTTGGCAGGTACCTGTATTAGACCACAGTGCTAAGTGATAGCTGTCAATCCATCACGCAGATGTAGAGGAGTGTCCCAGTATTTTAAGCTACCTCCTGCTGTTCCCCTGGTCTGGGTTATAATTCAGCCTAATGAATGGTTATGGCAGGCTCCTGGTTGACAGACCATAAATCCCTAATACAGGCATTGATTTACTCCTCCCTGTCTCTGCTGAGCACAAGCCTGGTTAATGGCTCATAAAAGCTGTCAGGTGGAGCCCTATAAGCCAACGTTTGAAAAAGACAGGCGTTGGAATAAGAAAGAGTGAAAAGGTGAGAGAGAAATGAATACACAATCACAGGTTAGAAATACTATCTCCCTACCTACCTGCTCCACAGCTATACGCTCTATCACCTCTACCTCTGCCCATGATGAGACCGTCACACTGTTGACCGGGCTTGTTTACCATACAATCATCAACACGATAAGGATTTACATGTAATTAGGCAGGGAGATGCTTGGTATCACCTAGTAATTGTCTCCCAGCAGTAAACCATGCAGGCATGCAGACAGGATGGTGACAGGGGGAACTGTTTGGTATTCACTTACCCATCCACTGAGTGACAGATAAAGGCACTGGTGCAAGGTGCCTTCGTCTGGATAGGATGTGATATCCCTCCCAGTCTCTGTTTTTCTCCCCCCACTTCCTCTCTGTTTCTTTTTTTGCTCTTCATCTATTATATATAGATTTTTGTACTTTTACCCCTTTTTCTCTCCAATATCCAATTGGTAGTTACAGTCTTGTCCCATCACTGCAACTCCCCTACGGACTTGGGAGAGGTGAAGGTTGAGAGCCATGCGTCCTCTGAAAAACAACCCTGCTCACTTAATCGGAAAGCCAGCCACACCAATGTGCTGGATGAAACACTGGCCAGCTGGCAACCGAGGTCAGCTTGCAGGCACCCGGCCCAGCACAAGGAGTCGCTAGTGCGCAATGGGACAAGGAAATCCCGGCCGGCCAAACCCACCCGTAACTCGGACGAAGCTGGGCAAATTGTGTGCCGCCTCATGGGTCTGTGACACAGCCTGGGATCGAACCCGGTTCTGTATTGACGCCTTAAGCACTGCGATGCAGTGCCTAAGACCGCTGCGCCACTCGGGAGCCCCATATCTCCATATATTTTTATACTTTTTTAGATATCTTACTTATTCTATCCATTCTCCCTCTACCACTCTCCATCTCTCTCTTCCTCTTCTCTGTGTACATATCTCTCCCTTCCTCTTTTTTTCTGTCCCTCTCTGCTCTAGACACAGCACCTCTAACCGTTATGCATCCCTCATGCATGTCAGAAAGAAAGGGACAAGGAAGAGGGCAGGGGGTCAAAGAAACATGACCATATCCAGAGAACACCAGACAACAGGACAAACATAAAACGTCATTGTTTGATATCATTTAAGACTCTAGATTTCAGGGAATGGCAGTTACAGTTTTCAAACATGCTAAATGCTCCAACTTCCTAAGGGGGAATTTGACTGACCCCCTCCGGACCTCCCCCGACTCAACATTAGGCCTACATCAGCATCACCTTATCAGAACATCGAATGGAGCAGAGGAGGGGAGGAGGTATGGAGAGAGTAGCCCCACAGAGTTAAGTAAACACAAGACTTCTGGGGAATAGAGCAGAGGAGGGGAGGAGGTATGGAGCGAGTAGCCCCACAGAGTTAAGTAAACACAAGACTTCTAGGGAATGGAGCAGAGGAGGGGAGGAGGTATGGAGAGAGTATCCCCACAGAGTTAAGTAAACACAAGACTTCTAGGGAATGGAGCAGAGGAGGGGAGGAGGTATGGAGAGAGTAGTCCCACAGAGTTAAGTAAACACAAGACTTCTGGGGAATAGAGCAGAGGAGGGGAGGAGGTATGGAGAGAGTAGCCCCACAGAGTTAAGTAAACACAAGACTTCTGGGGAATAGAGCAGAGGAGGGGAGGAGGTATGGAGCGAGTAGCCCCACAGAGTTAAGTAAACACAAGACTTCTAAGGAATGGAGCAGAGGAGGGGAGGAGGTATGGAGAGAGTAGCCCCACAGAGTTTATAAACACAAGACTTCTGGGGAATAGAGCAGACCAGGCCAGGGTTTGGGGTTGGAGAGCAGCTAAATGAGATAAAATAGATAAGAAAAATGATTTGTTAGTTGTTGATTTTTGTTCATTTAAAGGTACAACCTAGATTCGAGCCAATATTGAACATGTTACTACACCAACTGTTACACCCAATGACAAGTTTATGCGCATGAGCTTAGCTAGCCAACGTTGCCATGACATCGCCTGTGTGATCGGGGATTTCTGCTGCCTATCTTCATACTGTACTGTCTTTGGTAGCCTGTTCCTCAGAACAGTTCAGTGCACAAGAAGACCTGCTCCCCTTTACCATCATTTCTGAAACGGGAAACTCCATTTTCTGAGTGAAACAGAACCACATATATCGGCTTCTTTCTTCAAAGGATCCCAATTCACAGTCATTCTGGGTATCTGTTTACTAGTTAGTTTATGAAGCACAGGAACAGTAGGCTGTCTGGATGTCTGCATTCACAGTGTGACATTAACAGTTCCAGCTCTACAGTATATACCCTGCTGCTTTTCAATAACACATTGAGTACTTGGGCTACCAGGTGTGTGGAACATAGAGAGAGAGAGACAGAGAGACAGAGAGACAGAGAGACAAAGAGACAAAGAGACAAAGAGAGAGAGAGAGAGAGAGAGAGAGAGAGAGAGAGAGAGAGAGAGAGAGAGAGAGAGAGAGAGAGAGAGAGAGAGAGAGAGACAGAGAGAGAGAGAGACAGGGAGCGAGAGAGAGAGAGACAGAGAGAGAGAGAGAGACAGAGAGAGAGAGAGAGAGAGAGACAGAGAGAGAGAGAGAGACAGAGAGAGAGACAGGGAGAGAGAGAGACAGGGAGCGAGAGAGACCCCTCCGAGCACCCCCTGTCAGCCACCCTGATAGCCCTTCTGACAACCCCCTCACACCCACTGAGGACAAACACAAGACACAGATTGTACTACTTATGGACTCAAATGGGAAATATATAGAAGAAAAAAACTTTTTCCCAAACATAGTGTGTCTAAACTCTGGTGTCCAAACACCCAGCGTGCCCTCGACCTTCTGTCTGAGGACCAACTAGGTTCACCCAGCCACATAATAATACACACAGGCACAAACGACCTGAGAGCACAGCAGGAAAGGGTGGCAACAGCACTGAAGGGAGTGATTGAAAAGGCTTCTTCTACTTTCCCCAACGCACAAGTGGTTATCTCCACCCTGCTACCACGAAAAGACTTCCACCCTGCCACAATACAGCGGGTAAACGCAAGTATTTCCCGTGACTGTGCCTCAAAACCAAATGTTTTCCTGGCCCACCACTCCACCCTGGACTTGAACAGCCTCTATGACCAGTTCCACCTCTACAAGGCAGCAGTGCCCACCTTTGCCAGGACCCTAAAGGACATCGCTCTCAAACGTATCCCCAACACTTCACACAGGAGCAACAGATCAATAGACTCTCCACCCAGACCAGCGAGACACCCTCCCAGACCTGCAGGACCCCCCTGGACCTACACATAGAGGACCCACGCCAAGAGGAATTACATCCAGACCACAGTACACCCAGACACATCCACACCCCCACCCCAACCAATCAACACCCCCCACGTCAACCATGCCCACACCCCATTTAGGCCCCCTCAGATCAGACCTATGCCACTCCTGCCCACCCCATGCACCCCACCCCCGCAAAGAGGGCCTCAACATGGAAGCCACACATACGCCCAGGTAGTGAGCGGGCAAACAGTCCCAACCCCCACTCTCACACTCGCCCAAGCCAATAGCATGTACCAGATGCTCAGCAGGCTCTGCTCACACTTACTGGCCTGAGGCCAAACCACACGACCAACAACATTGGACATTCTATGGAACAAAATGCCTTCACTATATCATCCTGGAATATCCAAGGCCTGAGGTCATCTGCCTTTGGCCTAAAGAGCAGAAACCCGGACTTCACCAAAGAAATCGGTAACACAGACATTGTCATCCTGCAAGAAACCTGGTATAGAGGAGACGGACCCACTGGTTGCCCTCTAGGTTACAGAGAGCTGGTAGTCCCATCCACCAAACTACCAGGTGTGAAACAGGGAAGGGACTCAGGGGGTATGCTAATTTGGTATAGAGCAGACCTAACTCACTCCATTAAATTAATCAAAACAGGAACATTCTACATTTGGCTAGAAATTCAAAAGGAAATTATCCTAACAGAGAAAAATGTCCTCCTGTGTGCTACCTATATCCCCCCACTAGAATCCCCATATTTTAATGAAGACAGCTTCTCCATCCTGGAGGGCGAAATCAATCATTTCCAGGCCCAGGGACATGTACTAGTCTGTGGCGACCTAAATGCCAGAACCGGACAAGAACCTGACACCCTCAGCACACAACGGGGACAAACATCTGCCTGGAGGTGACAGCATTCCCTCCCACATATGCCCCCCTAGGCACAACTATGACAACATAACCAACAAAAACGGGTCACAACTCCTGCAGCTCTGTCGCACGCTGGGTATGTACATAGTCAACGGTAGGCTTCGAGGGGACTCCTATGGTAGATACACCTATAGCTCATCTCTTGGCAGTAGTACTGTAGACTACTTTATCACTGACCTCAACCCAGAATCTCTCAGAGCGTTCACAGTCAGTCCACTAACACCCCTATCAGACCACAGCAAAATCACAGTCTACTTAAACAGAGCAATACTCAACCACGAGGCATCAAAGCCAAAGGAAATGAGTAACATTAAGAAATGCTATAGGTGGAAGGAATGCAGTTTGGAAACCTACCAAAAACAATTAGGCAACAACAAATTCAATCCCTTTTAGACAATTTCCTGGGTAAAACGTTCCACTGTAATAGTGAAGGTGTAAACTTGGCAGTAGAAAATCTTAACAGTATATTTGACCTCTCAGCTTCCCTATCAAATCTAAAAATCTCAAATAGAAAACCGAAGAAAATTAACAATAATGACAAATGGTTTGATGAGGAATGCAAAAATCTAAGAAAGAAATTGAGAAACCTGTCCAACCAAAAACATAGAGACCCGGAAAACCTGAGTCTACGCCTTCACTATGGTGAATCACTAAAACAATACAGAAACACACTACGGAAAAAGAAGGAACAGCATGTCAGAAATCAGCTCAATGCAATTGAAGAATCCATAGACTCTAACCACTTCTGGGAAAATTGGAAAACACTAAACAAACAACAACACGAAGAATTATCTATCCAAAATGGAGATGTCTGGGTAAACCACTTCTCCAATCTTTTTGGTTCTATAACAAAGAACAAAGAGCAAAAACATATACATGATCAACTACAGATCTTAGAATCAACTATTAAAGACTACCAGAACCCACTGGATTCTCCAATTACATTGAATGAGTTACAGGACAAAATAAAAACCCTCCAACCCAAAAAGGCCTGTGGTGTCGATGGTATCCTCAATGAAATGATCAAATATACAGACAACAAATTCCAACTGGCTATACTAAAACTATTTAACATCATACTTAGCTCTGGCATCTTCCCCAATATTTGGAACCAAGGACTGATCACCCCAATCCACAAAAGTGGAGACAAATTTGACCCCAATAACTACCGTGGAATATGTGTCAACAGTAACCTTGGGAAAATCCTCTGCATTATTATTAACAGCAGACTCGTACATTTCCTCAATGAAAACAATGTACTGAGCAAATGTCAAATTGGCTTTTTACCAAATTACCGTACAACAGACCATGTATTCACCCTGCACACCTTAATTGACAACCAAACAAACCAAAACAAAGGCAAAGTCTTCTCATGCTTTGTTGATTTCAAAAAGCCTTCGACTCAATTTGGCATGAGGGTCTGCTATACAAACTGATGGAAAGTGGTGTTGGGGGTAAAACATATGACATCATAAAATCCATGTATACAAACAACAAGTGTGCAGTTAAAATTGGCAAAAAACACACACATTTCTTCACACAGGGTCGTGGGGTTAGACAGGGATGCAGCTTAAGCCCCACCCTCTTCAACATATATATCAACGAACTGGCGCGGGCACTAGAAAAGTCTGCAGCACCCGGCCTCCCCTGCTAGAATCCGAAGTCAAATGTCTGCTGTTTGCTGATGATCTGGTGCTTCTGTCACCAACCAAGGAGGGCCTACAGCAGCACCTAGATCTTATGCACAGATTCTGTCAGACCTGGGCCCTGACAGTAAATCTCAGTAAGACCAAAATAATGGTGTTCCAAAAAAAGGTCGAGTCACCAGGACCACAAATACAAATTCCATCTCGACACTGTTGCCCTAGAGCACACAAAAAACTATACATACCTTGGCCTAAACATCAGCGCCACAGGTAACTTCCACAAAGGTGTGAACGATCTGAGAGACAAGGCAAGAAGGGCATTCTATGCCATCAAAAGAAACATAAATTTCAACATACCAATTAGGATTTGGCTAAAAATACTTGAATCAGTCATAGAGCCCATTGCCCTTTATGGTTGTGAGGTCTGGGGTCCGCTCACCAACCAAGACTTCACAAAATGGGACAAACACCAAATTGAGACTCTGCACGCAGAATTCTGCAAAAATATCCTCCGTGTACAACGTAAAACACCAAATAATGCATGCAGAGCAGAATTAGGCCGATACCCACTAATTATCAAAATCCAGAAAAGAGCCATTAAATTCTACAACCACCTAAAAGGAAGCGATTCACAAACCTTCCATAACAAAGCCATCACAAACAGAGAGATGAACCTGGAGAAGAGTCCCCTAAGCAAACTGGTCCTGGGGCTCTGTTCACAAACACAAACACACCCTACAGAGCCCCAGGACAACAGCACAATTAGACCCAACCAAATCATGAGAAAACAAAAGATAATTACTTAACACATTGGAAAGAATTAACAAAAAAACAGAGCAAACTAGAATGCTATTTGGCCCTACACAGAGAGTACACAGCGGCAGAATACCTGACCACTGTGACTGACCCAAAATTAAGGAAAGCTTTGACTATGTACAGACTCAGTGAGCATAGCCTTGCTATTGAGAAAGGCCGCCGTAGGCAGACATGGCTCTCAAGAGAAGACAGGCTATGTGCTCACTGCCCACAAAATGAGGTGGAAACTGAGCTGCACTTCCTAACCTCCTGCCCAATGTATGACCATATTAGAGAGACATATTTCCCCCAGATCACACAGATCCACAAAGAATTCGAAAACATATCCAATTTTGAAAAACTCCCATACCTACTGGGTGAAATTCCACAGTGTGCCATCACAGCAGCAAGATTTGTGACCTGTTGCCACGAGAAAAGGGCAACCAGTGAAGAACAAACACCATTGTAAATACAACCCATATTTATGCTTATTTATTTTATCTTGTGTCCTTTAATTATTTGTACATTGTGTATGTGTGTATATATATATATATATATATATGTATATATATATATATATATATATATATATGTGTGTATGTGTATATATATATATATGTATATATGTATATATATATATATATATATATATAATATGACATTTGTAATGTCTTTACTGTTTTGAAACTGTTGTATGTGTAATGTTTACTGTTAATTTTTGTTGTTTTTCACTTTATATATTCACTTTGTATGTTGTCTGCCTCACTTGCTTTGGCAATGTTAACACATGTTTCCCATGCCAATAAAGCCCTTGAATTGAATTGAATTGAATTGAGAGAGAGACAGAGAGAGAGAGATAAACTCCCATATCTACTGGGTGAAATTCCACAGTGTGCCATCACAGCAGCAAGATGTGTGACCTGTTGCCACGAGAAAAGGGCAACCAGTGAAGAACAAACACCATTGTAAATACAACCCATATTTATGCTTATTTATTTTATCCTGTGTCCTTTAACCATTTGTACATTGTTAAAACACTGTATATATAATATGACGTTTGTAATGTCTTTATTGTTTTGAAACTTCTGTATGTGTAATATTTACTGTTCATTTTTATTGTTTATTTCACTTTATATATTCACTTTATATATTATCTACCTCACTTGCTTTGGCAATGTTAACACATGTTTCCCATGCCAATAAAGCCCTTGAATTGAATTGAATTGACAGAGAAAAGCAGCAGGATAGCCCTCAAGGACTAATGTTTTGTACTCCTGATAATTAGGGGAAAATACACTAAATATACGTAGGATAAATATTATTTTTACACAATAGAGTTGTGACTACAGTATACTATTACTGCATCATGGGAGATGTAGGCATTTGACTCATACTGCTAGAAAAGAACCATTCCTTCTGGCCAGCTACACCATGTACCGATGATGGCTTTATCAAATACAACTATGGCAAAAACATTTACTCCAAATCATAGCATGTTCTTTCAATTCCCTCTGTTGATAAAACACTAAATGTATAGATAGATCTACATTATATTCAGCTCTACAAATTATATTACTCTAGAACGTTCAAATATATCTGTTTGTCATAGACATGGTTCATGGACAGTACAAAGAGATGATCTGGGAGGTGACATTCTGTACATCGTCATGACACAGCTTTATAGAAGAAAGGAAGAGAACATGCTTTGGGGAGAGGGTGCTCACGTAGGCAATGATGTACGTTATACTGTATGAATTAGATCTATCAAAATGATATACATATTCCAAAATGAAAATCCTGAGAAGAAAAGATACATTGTGAACAGGGTTGTGGGAATCATACAGAGTCATTGACATTCGGTTTCTCATTTCCTTTCCACCCATCTTGGAATGAGCCACCCACTGTAATCTACTCCATTGATTGATCAGTAATAGTTCTCATCCGCAATGAAAGAAGAGGCCAAGAACCTCATGTAGTTATAATAATATAACTTTGATTTGACAAATTGATTTGTCTACAATGTCAACGTCAGTTCATACATCTTTTATCTATGGCCCAGTCTGTGCTCCTTTATTCAGAAGTTCACTGTCTCTTTCTCTCCCACTCCGTCGCTCCTCGTTTAAACCAGTTTGGCCTTGTTGAATGGGAATCCTCCTTCAGTCTGTTTGTCATGTAGAAAATAGACTCTTCTCTCCCCCTATTCCATTCTCTCCTTTCTTCCGTTCTCTCCCCTCTTCCGTTCTCTCCCCTCTTCAGTTCTCTCCCCTCTTCAGTTCTCTCCCCTCTTCAGTTCTCTCCCCTCTTCAGTTCTCTCCCCTCTTCCGTTCTCTCCCCTCTTCAGTTCTCTGCCCTCTTCCGTTCTCTCCCCTCTTCAGTTCTCTCCCCTCTTCAGTTCTCTCCCCTCTTCAGTTCTCTCCCCTCTTCAGTTCTCTCCCCACTTCAGTTCTCTCCCCTCTTCAGTTCTCTCCTCTCTTCCGTTCTCTCCCCTCTTCAGTTCTCTCCTCTCTTCCGTTCTCTCCCCTCTTCAGTTCTCTCCCCACTTCAGTTCTCTCCCCTCTTCAGTTCTCTCCTCTCTTCCGTTCTCTCCCCTCTTCCGTTCTCTCCCCTCTTCAGTTCTCTCCCCTCTTCAGTTCTCTCCCCTATTCAGTTCTCTCCCCTCTTCAGTTCTCTCCCCACTTCAGTTCTCTCCCCTCTTCAGTTCTCTCCTCTCTTCCGTTCTCTCCCCTCTTCAGTTCTCTCCTCTCTTCCGTTCTCTCCCCTCTTCAGTTCTCTCCTCTCTTCAGTTCTCTCCCCTCTTCTGTTCTCTCCTCTCTTCAGTTCTCTCCCCTCTTCAGTTCTCTCCCCTCTTCAGTTCTCTCCTTTTACAGCCCAGTTCTGCTGTCACATATCTGGAGCGACCAGGTCCTACCATAGCTACTGGTGACGTATTGTTTCAGCGGAGGAGAAAGGGATCGAGCTAAGAAAGGTTTCCGAAGGAGGCTGCAGGGAGAGAGAGAGATCGAGAGGCAAATTCATTATTTAGATATGGATAGAAGGAACAGTGGGGTTTGGGGTTAGATGGGCATCACTGGGTGTCTTTCACACCCTGATAGCCAATTCCAACACACACACCCAAATCCAGAACCCCTGCCTCCATATTACCTCTCTTCAAACTCTGTCAACAACCTGGTTGCATTGAGAATTGTTTCTGAAAAAGGAGTCTGTAGGAGTGTAACCTCAGGTTCAGGTAAAACCATTCTCAAACTCATTGACCTCTATGAACGGTTGATTTCTGTGACAACTACACTCTGCCTCAAATGACAACAAAGGACGCTGGGAAGACTATATTTCCTATATGAGGAATAAAACACTAAAACGAAGACCTTTGGCATTTGAGTTATCCCTCCCCTGATATGGAGAGAGTAACAGCCACCTGTCTCCAAGACATGGTCAAATCTAACATGGTATTGGAATGAAACACCCTGAGACAGACACAGGGAGAGACTGGGTTAGCAGGTAGAGACAGAAAGGCACACGGGATTGAGGGGGTGTCTTGAGATTGTTCAGGTAAAGAGGTACTTTCTCTCTGATATAAACACATCAGAGACCAGGGAGAAGAGAGGAGAGAGAAAGCAGAGAGGCGGACAAAGGTGTTCCGGAGAAAATGTGTGTTTGAGTAAAAATGTCATGTTCTTTTTTAATTGCTGAGCCTGTCATGCTTTCTGCCTCAGTGAATTTACATTTCACCTGCAGTTCTGTTGAGCGTGCAGACAGACAGGCAGCTCACGGAACTGTGACCAGAACTCCTCTTGGACACGGAACATCAGAACATATGAGAATATGTTGCATTTTGGCACTTTTGCAACCCTTCATTAATATGATAACTTATTTATTGAATTCTCCATGTGGACTATATTAAAGGGCACTTCATTTAATATGATAAGGTTTTCAAATTCAATATTGGTGCACAATTTCTACTTCAAATATCAAAGGGATGCAAAAGACCCTCTTTTCATGGAATGACCCAATAGAAGTTCTAGGGGTCTGTGCTCAGGGTGATTACAGTGTTGTTGTGAGCGTCTGAACCCCCCACAGATAGATTCCTCTGCTGCTGCTGGAAGAGTCCAGAGGCTGGACTCCAGAAGCCGTGAGGACGCATCCCAGAGGAAGAACATTGAATCAAACACACACGCTTTTGTTTACAAACCTCTACCCATGCACACTTGGTGGTAAAGGTCTGGAGAGAAATAGAAGTTAAAAGCAGAGGGAAAAAGAAGGAAGACAGAAAAGGTGAGAGAAGCAGAACAGAGAGTGTGGCATACATTTAAAAAACACTGGAGGTCAAATCTAAAAACAAGAAAGAGCCTCAGGCTAGATCCATTTATTCAAACCCTTGTACCTTAAAAACGACCTCTCTTTAATTAAGTAACACAGCAATCAATGTTAAATATCATGTTCATTTCTGAGATGAATCTGAAATGACGGTGTATGATACGAGTCGCCAGGCTGGAATCCTCTGTTAAACCTCCCACACTCGACTTTCCACCCTCCACTTTATCCCGTCCTCATCCCAACACTCACTATCTCCAACCCCTGCCCCCTTAATCACCCCTCCCTCACCTACTGCCCCTTAACCCCGTCCTCATCCCAACATTCACTATCTCCAACCCCTGCCCCCTTAATCACCCCTCCCTCACCTACTGCCCCTTAACCCTGTCCTCATCCCAACACTCACTATCTCCAACCCCTGCCCCCTTAATCACCCGTCCCTCACCTACTTCCCCTTAACCCCGTCCTCATCCCAACACTCACTATCTCCAACCCCTGCCCCCTTAATCACCCCTCCCTCACCTACTGCCCCTTAACCCCGTCCTCATCCCAACACTCACTATCTCCAACCCCTGCCCCTTAATCACCCCTCCCTCACCTACTGCCCCTTAACCCCGTCCTCATCCCAACACTCACTATCTCCAACCCCTGACCCTTAATCACCCCTCCTTCACCTACTGCCCCTTAACCCCGTCCTCATCCCAACACTCACTATCTCCAACCCCTGCCCCCTTAATCACCCCTCCCTCACCTACTGCCCCTTAACCCCGTCCTCATCCCAACACTCACTATCTCCAACCCCTGCCTCCTTAATCACCCCTCCCTGACCTACTGCCCCTTAACCCCGTCCTCATCCCAACACTCACTATCTCCAACCCCTGCCCCCTTAATCACCCCTCCCTCACCTACTGCCCCTTAACCCCGTCCTCATCCCAACACTCACTATCTCCAACCCCTGCCTCCTTAATCACCCCTCCCTCACCTACTGCCCCTTAACCCCGTCCTCATCCCAACACTCACTATCTCCAACCCCTGCCCCCTTAATCACCCCTCCCTCACCTACTGCCCCTTAACCCCGTCCTCATCCCAACACTCACTATCTCCAACCCCTGCCCCCTTAATCACCCCTCCCTCACCTACTGCCCCTTAACCCCGTCCTCATCCCAACACTCACTATCTCCAACCCCTGCCCCCTTAATCACCCCTCCCTCACCTACTGCCCCTTAACCCCGTCCTCATCCCAACACTCACTATCTCCAACCCCTGCCCCCTTAATCACCCCTCCCTCACCTACTGCCCCTTAACCACGTCCTCATCCCAACACTCACTATCTCCAACCCCTGCCCCCTTAATCACCCCTCCCTCACCTACTTCCCCTTAACCCCGTCCTCATCCCAACTCTCACTATCTCCAACCCCTGCCCCCTTAATCACCCCTCCCTCACCTACTGCCCCTTAACCCCGTCCTCATCCCAACACTCACTATCTCCAACCCCTGCCCCCTTAATCACCCCTCCCTCACCTACTGCCCCTTAACCCCGTCCTCATCCCAACTCTCACTATCTCCAACCCCTGCCCCCTTAATCACCCCTCCCTCACCTACTGCCCCTTAACCCCGTCCTCATCCCAACACTCACTATCTCCAACCCCTGCCCCCTTAATCACCCCTCCTCACCTACTGCCCCTTAACCCCGTCCTCATCCCAACACTCACTATCTCCAACCCCTGCCCCCTTAATCACCCCTCCCTCACCTACTGCCCCTTAACCCCGTCCTCATCCCAACTTTCACTATCTCCAACCCCTGCCCCCTTAATCACCCCTCCCTCACCTACTGCCCCTTAACCCCGTCCTCATCCCAACACTCACTATCTCCAACCCCAGCCCCCTTAATCACCCCTCCCTCACCTACTGCCCCTTAACCCGTCCTCATCCCAACACTCACTATCTCCAACCCCTGACCCCTTAATCACCCCTCCTTCACCTACTGCCCCTTAACCCCGTCCTCATCCCAACACTCACTATCTCCAACCCCTGCCCCCTTAATCACCCCTCCCTCACCTACTGCCCCTTAACCCCGTCCTCATCCCAACACTCACTATCTCCAACCCCTGCCCCCTTAATCACCCCTCCCTCACCTACTGCCCCTTAACCCCGTCCTCATCCCAACACTCACTATCTCCAACCCCTGCCCCCTTAATCACCCCTCCCTCACCTACTGCCCCTTAACCCCGTCCTCATCCCAACACTCACTATCTCCAACCCCTGCCCCTTAATCACCCCTCCCTCACCTACTGCCCCTTAACCCCGTCCTCATCCCAACACTCACTATCTCCATCCCTGCCCCCTTAATCACCCCTCCCTCACCTACTGCCCCTTAACCCCGTCCTCATCCCAACACTCACTATCTCCAACCCCTGCCCCCTTAATCACCCCTCCCTCACCTACTGCCCCTTAACCCCGTCCTCATCCCAACACTCACTATCTCCAACCCCTGCCCCCTTAATCACCCCTCCCTCACCTACTGCCCCTTAACCCCGTCCTCATCCCAACACTCACTATCTCCAACCCCTGCCCCCTTAATCACCCCTCCCTCACCTACTGCCCCTTAACCCCGTCCTCATCCCAACACTCACTATCTCCAACCCCTGCCCCCTTAATCACCCCTCCCTCACCTACTGCCCCTTAACCCCGTCCTCATCCCAACTCTCACTATCTCCAACCCCTGCCCCCTTAATCACCCCTCCTCACCTACTGCCCCTTAACCCCGTCCTCATCCCAACACTCACTATCTCCAACCCCTGCCCCCTTAATCACCCCTCCCTCACCTACTGCCCCTTAACCCCGTCCTCATCCCAACACTCACTATCTCCAACCCCTGCCCCCTTAATCACCCCTCCCTCACCTACTGCCCCTTAACCCCGTCCTCATCCCAACATTCACTATCTCCAACCCCTGCCCCCTTAATCACCCCTCCCTCACCTACTGCCCCTTAACCCCGTCCTCATCCCAACACTCACTATCTCCAACCCCTGCCCCCTTAATCACCCCTCCCTCACCTACTGCCCCTTAACCCCGTCCTCATCCCAACACTCACTATCTCCAACCCCTGACCCCTTAATCACCCCTCCTTCACCTACTGCCCCTTAACCCCGTCCTCATCCCAACACTCACTATCTCCAACCCCTGCCCCCTTAATCACCCCTCCCTCACCTACTGCCCCTTAACCCCGTCCTCATCCCAACACTCACTATCTCCAACCCCTGCCCCCTTAATCACCCCTCCCTCACCTACTGCCCCTTAACCCCGTCCTCATCCCAACACTCACTATCTCCAACCCCTGCCCCCTTAATCACCCCTCCCTCACCTACTGCCCCTTAACCCCGTCCTCATCCCAACTCTCACTATCTCCAACCCCTGCCCCCTTAATCACCTCTCCCTCACCTACTGCCCCTTAACCCCGTCCTCATCCCAACACTCACTATCTCCAACCCCTGCCCCCTTAATCACCCCTCCCTCACCTACTGCCCCTTAACCCCGTCCTCATCCCAACACTCACTATCTCCAACCCCTGCCCCCTTAATCACCCCTCCCTCACCTACTGCCCCTTAACCCCGTCCTCATCCCAACATTCACTATCTCCAACCCCTGCCCCCTTAATCACCCCTCCCTCACCTACTGCCCCTTAACCCCGTCCTCATCCCAACACTCACTATCTCCAACCCCTGCCCCTTAATCACCCCTCCCTCACCTACTGCCCCTTAACCCCGTCCTCATCCCAACACTCACTATCTCCAACCCCTGACCCCTTAATCACCCCTCCTTCACCTACTGCCCCTTAACCCCGTCCTCATCCCAACACTCACTATCTCCAACCCCTGCCCCCTTAATCACCCCTCCCTCACCTACTTCCCCTTAACCCCGTCCTCATCCCAACACTCACTATCTCCAACCCCTGCCCCCTTAATCACCCCTCCCTCACCTACTGCCCCTTAACCCCGTCCTCATCCCAACACTCACTATCTCCAACCCCTGCCCCCTTAATCACCCCTCCCTCACCTACTGCCCCTTAACCCCGTCCTCATCCCAACACTCAAAATCTCCAACCCCTGCCCCCTTAATCACCCCTCCCTCACCTACTCCCCCTTAACCCCGTCCTCATCCCAACACTCACTATCTCCAACCCCTGCCCCCTTAATCACCCCTCCCTCACCTACTGCCCCTTAACCCCGTCCTCATCCCAACACTCACTATCTCCAACCCCTGCCTCCTTAATCACCCCTCCCTCACCTACTGCCCCTTAACCCCGTCCTCATCCCAACACTCACTATCTCCAACCCCTGCCCCTTAATCACCCCTCCCTCACCTACTGCCCCTTAACCCCGTCTTCACTTCATTTACATTTACATTTAAGTCATTTAGCAGACGCTCTTATCCAGAGCGACTTACAAATTGGTGCATTCACCTTATGACATCCAGTGGAACAGTCACTTTACAATAGTGCATCTAAATCTTAAAAGGGGGGTGAGAAGGATTACTTATCCTATCCTAGGTATTCCTTAAAGAGGTGGGGTTTCAGGTGTCTCCGGAAGGTGGTGATTGACTCCGCTGTCCTGGCGTCGTGAGGGAGTTTGTTCCACCATCTCACTTCCATCCCTAATCCCCTTTTCATCTCCTCTCCTCTCTACATCCTTCCACCACCTCTCTCCCTCACCTCTCCTCCCAACCACCCGCTTGGTTATCAGGTGTTTTATGAGGCCACTCAATTAGCTATCTGATAGGACACAGTCAATGCCTGTTGAACTGGAAATGAATAGAAATGTCCGACACAGCATTTTAACTTTCCCCCTGTCTTTCTCTGTATCTCTCTCTCTGTCTCCCTCTCTCTCTGTCTTGCTCTTTCTCTCACCCTGTATCTCTCTCTGTCTCCCTCTCTCTCTGTCTTGCTCCTTTTCTCCCCCTGTATCTCTTCTCCTGTATATCTCTCTCTGTCTCCCTCTCTCTCTGTCTTGCTCCTTCTCTCCCCCTGTATCTCTTCTCCTGTATATCTCTCTCTGTCTCCCTCTCTCTCTGTCTTGCTCCTTCTCTCCCCCTGTATCTCTCTCTGTCTGTCTCCCTCTCTCTCATTCTCTCCCCCTGTATCTCTTCTCCTGTATATCTCTCTCTCTGTCTCCCTCTCTCTCTGACTTGCTCTTTCTCTCACCCTGTATCTCTCCCCCTGTATCTCTCTCTCTCTCTGTCTTGCTCTTTCTCTCACCCTGTATCTCTCTCTGTCTCCCTCTCTCTCTGTCTTGCTCCTTCTCTCCCCCTGTATCTCTCTCTGTCTCCCTCTCTCTCTGTCTTGCTCTTTCTCTCACCCTGTATCTCTCTCTGTCTCCCTCTCTCTCTGTCGTGCTCATTCTCTCCCCCTGTATCTCCCTCTCTCTGTCTCCCTCTCTCTCATTCTCTCCCCCTGTATCTCTTCTCCTGTATCTCTCTCTCTCTGTCTCTGTCTTGCTCCTTCTCTCCCCCTGTATATCTCCCCCTGTATCTCTCTCTCTCTGTCTTGCTCCTTCTCTCCCCCTGTATCTCTCTCTCTGTCTTGCTCCTTCTCTTCCCCTGTATCTCTTCTCCTGTATATCTCTCTCTCTGTCTCTGTCTTGCTCCTTCTCTCCCCTGTATCCCCCCTGTATCTCTCTCTCTCTCTGTCTTGCTCCTTCTCTCCCCCTGCATCTCTTCCCCTGTATATCTCTCTCTGTCTTGCTCCTTCTCTCCCCCTGTATCTCTCTCTCTGTCTTGCTCCTTCTCTCCCCTGTATCTCTCTCTCTGTCTTGCTCCTTCTCTTCCCCTGTATCTCTTCTCCTGTATATCTCTCTCTCTGTCTCTGTCTTGCTCCTTCTCTCCCCCTGTATCCCCCCCCCTGTATCTCTCTCTCTCTGTCTTGCTCCTTCTCTCCCCCTGCATCTCTTCCCCTGTATATCTCTCTCTGTCTTGCTCCTTCTCTCCCCCTGTATCTCTCTCTCTGTCTTGCTCCTTCTCTCCCCCTGTATATCTCTCTCTGTCTCTGTCTTGCTCCTTCTCTACCCCTGTATCTCTCTCTCTGTCTTGTTCCTCCTCTCCCCCTTTATATCTCTCTCTCTGTCTCTGTCTTGCTCCTTCTCTCCCCCTGTATATCTCTCTCTCTGTCTCTGTCTTGCTCCTTCTCTCCCCCTGTATCTCTCTCTCTGTCTTGCTCCTCCTCTCCCCCTTTATATCTCGCTCTCTGTCTCTGTCTTGCTCCTTCTCTCCCCCTGTATCTCTCTCTCTGTCTTGCTCCTCCTCTCCCCCTTTATATCTCTCTCTGTCTCTGTCTTGCTCCTCCTCTCCCCCTTTATATCTCTCTCTCTGTCTCTGTCTTGCTCCTTCTCTCCCCCTGTATCTCTCTCTCTCTGTCTTGCTCCTTCTCTCCCCCTGTATATCTCTCTCTCTGTCTCTGTCTTGCTCCTTCTCTCCCCCTGTATCTCTTCCCCCTGTATATCTCTCTCTCTGTCTTGCTCCTTCTCTCCCCCTTTATATCTCTCTCTCTGTCTCTGTCTTGCTCCTTCTATCCCCCTGTATCTCTCTCTCTCTGTCTTGCTCCTTCTCTCGCCCTGTATATCTCTCTCTCTGTCTCTGTCTTGCTCCTTCTCTCCCCTGTATCTTTCCCCCTGTATATCTCTCTCTCTGTCTCCCTCTCTCTCTGTCTTGCTCCTTCTCTCCCCCTGTACACCTCTCTCTCTCTCTCTGTCTTGCTCCTTCTCTCCCCCTGTATCTCTTCTCCTGCATATCTCTCTCTGTCTCTCTCTCTCTGTCTTGCTCCTTCTCTCCCCCTGCATCTCTTCCCCTGTATATCTCTCTCTGTCTTGCTCCTTCTCTCCCCCTGTATCTCTCTCTCTGTCTTGCTCCTTCTCTCCCCCTGTATATCTCTCTCTCTGTCTCTGTCTTGCTCCTTCTCTCCCCCTGTATCTCTCTCTGTCTCTGTCTTGCTCCTTCTCTCCCCGTGTATCTTTCTCTGTCTCCCTCTCTCTCTGACTTGCTCTTTCTCTCACCCTGTATCTCTCTCTGTCTCCCTCTCTCTCTGTCTTGCTCCTTCTCTCCCCCTGTATCTCTCTCTCTGTCTTGCTCCTCCTCTCCCCCTTTATATCTCTCTCTCTGTCTCTGTCTTGCTCCTTCTCTCCCCCTGTATCTCTTCCCTTGTAGATATCTCTCTCTGTCTCCCTCTTTCTCTGTCTTGCTCCTTCTCTCCCCCTGTACACCTCTCTCTGTCTTGCTCCTTCTCTCCCCCTGTATCTCTTCTCTCTCTCTCTGTCTTGCTCCTTCTCTCCCCCTGTATCTCTTCCCCTGTAGATCTCTCTCTCTGTCTCCCTCTCTCTCTGTCTTGCTCCTTATCTCCCCCTGTACACCTCTCTCTCTGTCTTGCTCCTTCTCTCCCCCTGTATCTCTCTCTCTCTCTCTCTCTCTCTGTCTTGCTCCTTCTCTCCCCCTGTATCTCTCTCTCTCTCTCTTTCTTGCTCCTTCTCCCCCTTCTTTTCTCTCATTAATTAAGAGTCTATTGACACACCTGTGAGTCAATCTAAGTAACATAACAAATAAATCCCCATCAAAATGTGTCAGCTTAAGACAGAGATATCTGTTTAGCATGGGCTGCGTCTCAATCCACAGCATTAGCCTATGTCAGCCTTTGTCACTCCCTGACCATAGAAGCCCTTGGTGTTCTATGGTGTTGTAGGTCACGGCGTGACTAGGGGGTGTTCTAGTGGATTTATTTCTATGTTTGGGATTGAGAATGGTTCCCAATTAGAGGCAGCTGATTATTGTTGTCTCTAATTGGGGATCATCCTTAAGGTGTCCTTGTTCCCACCTGCTTTGTGGGATATTGTTTGTGTATGTGCTTGTTGCACTACGTTACTTCATGTTTCGTTGCTTGTTTATTGTTTTTGTTGAGAAGTTTCACTTTTAATAAGGATGTGGAACTCCGATCACGCTGCGCCTTGGTCCGTCCATTTGTCCATTTGTTATAACCATTCCGCATCTGCAGTGAAAGGTAGCCGAGCTACAGCAGTGTTTCTAAGACCATGAGACGTCCCCAAAATCGGTCTTCTCATGAAAACATCTGTAGCATCCGAAACGGTTACACTCTAAGGTAAGGTTTTGCTCGACGACCTCGACAAGTGTCAGGGGACTCGTCTGAAGGTAACCTGGTACCAGTTTAAAAAACGAGTGGAAGTATTAAGGTAGCTTCGTGCCAACACAAAAAGGACGTTAAATGTGTCCAAAAAACCAAAAAAATATTTCCAGAGCTTTCTTATATCTCCTAGATATAGGACAGACACTTCAAAACCTCATTTTTTTTACCGTCTATTTTGCTAATTATGAATGTGTAATTCAATGCATTTCTATGGGCTATAGTAGTAAAGGCCAAGTTCAATATTAATTTGTTTTATACCTACAGGGTTCCTAAAATTCACAAGCAAATGGCTAAATGATACATGATATGACCATCTTAAAACATCCCATATGATAGCTCAGTAGAACCTCTCTCTGTGTACAATGTCCGGCATTGGACAGATCTGGCTACGGACATTCACCATGTGGAAAAAAACATGAAGCACACCTTTCCATTACAGTCTGACCAGGGGAATGCAGGTGAATGGATCACTCACCTCACCTCACCTCACCTCACCTCACCTCACCTCACCTCACCTCTGCTGAGCAGTTGCAGGTTGCGGACCTCTTCTCTGACTTGTAGCTGAAGGACCTGCTGTAGAACCTCCTGTCTCATTGTCTCCTGGACGATGCCCATCCTCTCCAACTTCTCCCCGTTCAACCTCAGCAATGCACGACCTGGAGGGAGAGTGGGGAGGGAAGAAAGAGAGATGGAGAGAGACTGTTAGAACAGGTGTAGCACATGGGGATCGCTGATTACAATCTATCAAGACATGGTTTCAGAAAGGTAGCGATCATTTTTAATGCCGTACGGACAGTGGCTCAATTTACCCTGTCAAGTGGCTCAATTTACCCTGTCCAGTGGCTCAATTTACCGTGTCCAGTGGCTCAAGCTACACCACACCTGGGTGGTGCCAAGAGACCACTTTCTTTGGACAAGCTATGTTTTCAAAACTGTAATGTTTACATGAATTCTGATTACTTCCAGGGATACACAACATCCTGAAATATATGTATATGTCTTTGTTAGAAAGACTGATGGAGTGATTCTGAATGTATAAAATGGCTCAACCTACCCCTCTCCCCTACTGCTTGACTACAGGTAACTGCCAAAATAAAGGAGTAAATGAGGGATACAAAGTACAGTGGGGCAAAACAGTATTTAGTCAGCCACCAAGTGTGCAAGTTCTCCCACTTAAAAAGATGAGAGAGGCCTGTAATTTTCATCATAGGTACACTTCAACTACGACAGACAAAATGAGAAAAAAATAATCCAGAAAATCACATTGTAGGATTTTTTATGAATTTATTTTCAAATTATGGTGGAAAATAAGTATTGTAGAATCTATGCCAAGGTGCATTGAAGCGGTTCTGGTGGCTCGTGGTCGCCCAACTCCCTACTAAGACACTTGTAGAATCTATGCCAAGATGCATTGAAGCGGTTCTGGTTGTTCGTGGTGGTACAACTCCCTACTAAGACACTTGTAGATTCTATGCCAAGATGCATTGAAGCGGTTCTGGTTGTTCGTGGTGGTACAACTCCCTACTAAGACACTTGTAGAATCTATGCCAAGGTGCATTGAAGTGGTTCTGGTGGCTCGTGGTGGCCCAAAGCCCTACTAAGACACTTGTAGATTCTATGCCAAGGTGCATTGAAGCTGTTCTGAATCGTGGTGGCACAATGCCCGACTAAGACACTTGTAGAATCTATGCCAAGGTGCATTGAAGCTGTTCTGGTGGCTCGTGGTGGCCCAATGCCCTACTAAGATACTTGTAGAATCCATGCCAAGGTGCATTGAAGCGGTTCTGGTGGCTCATGGTGGCCCAACCCCCTACTAAGGCACTTGTAGAATCTATGACAAGGTGCATTGAAGCTGTTCTGGCTCGTGGTGGCCCAACCCCCTACTAAGGCACTTGTAGAATCTATGCCAAGGTGCATTGAAGCTGTTCTGGTGGCACAACACCCTACTAAGATACTTGTAGAATCTATGCCAAGGTGCATTGAAGCTGTTTTGGCTCGTGGTGGCACAGCGCCCTACTAAGATACTTGTAGAATCTATGCCAAGGTGCATTGAAGCTGTTCTGGTGGCACAACGCCTTACTAAGGCACTTGAAAAATCTATGCCAAGGTGCATTGAAGCTGTTCTGGCTCGTGGTGGCACAGCGCCCTACTAAGATACTTGTAGATTCTATGCCAAGGTGTATTGAAGCTGCTCTGGCTCGTGGTGGCACAACGCCCTACTAAGACACTTGTAGATTCTATGCCAAGATGCATTGAAGCTGTTCTGGCTCGTGGTGGCACAACACCCTACTAAGATACTTGTAGAATCTATGCCAAGGTGCATTGAAGCTGTTCTGGCTCGTGGTGGCACAACGCCCGACTAAGACACTTTATGTTGGTGTTTCCTTTATTTTGGCAGTTACCTGTTGTTGGGCCCAAGCTTGCTGTACAATATTGACAAAACTACAAACATGCTCTCAAGGTGCTTGATAAAAAGTCCAATAGCCAACACCGTTGTAACATCCTCAGAAAGCATGAGCTGGCCTTCCGAGTTGCGCAGTTGTCTAAGGCACTGCATCGCAGTGCTAGCTATGCCACTAGAGATTCTGGGTTAAGTGGGCATTGTGTCAAGAAGCAGTGCGGCTTTGTTGGGTTGTGTTTCGGGAAGACGCACGGCTCTCGACCTTTGCCTCTCCCGAGTCCGTACGGGAGTTGCAGCGATGAGACAAGACTGTAACTACCAATTGGATACCTACGGAATTGGGGAGAAAAAAGGGGTTCCAAAATAAATAAATAAAACATAATAAAAAGAAAGCATGAGCTCGTGATCTGGGAAAGTCTTGCGAAATACACACACGCATGTCTCGTTTTCAAGATCCTTTATGGCCTGGCTCACCCTCCACTTAGTGCCTTTATCAAGCAGACCATCCATGGCAGCAGATCCACAAGGTCTGTCATGAGAGGTGATGGATACTGTAGTTCCCAATAAGGAAAAGCACCTTCAGTCTGTGAGAGCTTCCCTCTTACACACTGCCGTCAGACACAGGTACCTGCGCTTACCTTCCGCGTTTTCACAAAGAACTCAAAGACCTGGCTAAAGGACAACCAGGTGTGTGAACACAATCTATAGCTGTTAAGAGCTGCTTTCCATGTTGTTTGTTGCCTGTAGCTTGTGAGGTGGGTAGACATGTACATATCGGATCGTCCAAAGACACATCTAAACATATATCAAAACATATAAATGAGCCACAATCAATTTCAATAGAACGTTTGAAAAAACAGATATGATTCTGCAACCATGAACAGGAATGCTAAGCCAGACAAATGAGTTTGGGGTCTAAAATGATGAAATATTAAAGCTTTAAACTTCTCACTAAAAGCTTCACTCATACATACTGTAAGTTATACTTAAACCCAAAATGGTTCTCCAGTAGATAATTAAAAAAAGGCTCATCCTTTGTTAAAAAAATGCTTTTTTACCAATTAACAGATTAAAAATGAATAAACTAATTAAAAATTAAAAACTTGTCTGCCTGCCATACATTACAGATACAAATTGGCTGAAAGGAACTGGTATAAATTGAAAAATATACCAGTTTCATTCCAGGACAAACGATGTTGACAGCTGCGCCATACAGGTAGCAGAATAAATGGGAAGAGATTTTCGATGTACCAATTCCATCGCACATGGTTAATGAACTGGTAACAACACTGAGTTTTTCTCTTTAAATTGTTATACAAAATTCTTGCCACCAACAGAGTGCTGTATATATGTTGCATACAACCATCTCAGCTCTGTAGATGTTGTTGTGAAGACACAGAATCACTGGTAATTTGTTATGGTATTACCCCTATGTAGCTTGTTTCTGGTCACAGGTTTAGGAATGGTTCAAAAATCACAAAGTTCACTTAAAATGAACCTTACAAATAGCAGTGTTGGGTGATCTGGTAAGCCATAGTCAGTCAATAAATACTATAATACTACTAGTAGGAAAGGCTTTCATCTTTGGCTCACAATCTGTGGATCTGTGGATCTGTGGATACTGATTAGAAAGGTTCAAAATGTATGTGAAACATCACACCACAATTGAAAAATATATGGCACATGGAACCCAAACGAGGGTAGTCTATGGTGATAGGTGGGATGGGCTGAGAGTCGCTGAGGGGCGGGTTTAAAGACCTGAGGTCTATGGTGATAGGTTGGATGGGCTGAGAGTGGCTGAGGGGTGGGATTAAAGAGCTGATGCTTGGTATTATATTATTGTCATGTGACTGCTTATATAAAAGTACCATGTATGCCAAATGTGTAGGTGGAATGTATGTATATGTAGCAGAATGTGTTGGTGGAATGTATGTATATGTAGCAGAATGTATGTATATGTAGCAGAATGTATGTATATGTAGCAGAATGTATGTATATGTAGCAGAATGTATTTATATGTAGCAGAATGTATGTATATGTAGCAGAATGTATGTATATGTAGCAGAATGTGTGTGTGTATATGTAGCAGAATGTGTGTATATGTAGCAGAATGTATGTATATGTAGCAGAATGTATGTATATGTAGCAGAATGTATGTATATGTAGCAGAATGTGTAGGTGGAATGTATGTATATGTAGAATAATGTATGTATATGTAGCAGAATGTGTAGGTGGAAAGTATGTATATGTAGAAGAATGTATGTATATGTAGCAGAATGTGTAGGTGGAATGTATGTATATGTAGAAGAATGTATGTATATGTAGCAGAATGTGTAGGTGGAATGTATGTATATGTAGAAGAATGTATGTATATGTAGCAGAATGTATGTATATGTAGCAGAATGTGTAGGTGGAATGTATGTATATGTAGAAGAATGTATGTATATGTAGCAGAATGTGTAGGTGGAATGTTTGTATATGTAGAAGAATGTATGTATATGTAGCAGAATGTGTAGGTGGAATGTATGTATATGTAGAAGAATGTATGTATATGTAGCAGAATGTGTAGGTGGAATGTATGTATATGTAGAAGAATGTATATGTAGCAGAATGTGTAGGTGGAATGTATGTATATGTAGAAGAATGTATGTATATGTAGCAGAATGTGTAGGTGGAATGTTTGTATATGTAGCAGAATGTGTGTATATGTAGCAGAATGTGTGTATATGTAGCAGAATGTGTGTATATGTAGCAGAATGTGTAGGTGGAATGTATGTATATGTAGCAGAATGTGTAGGTGGAATGTATGTATATGTAGCAGAATGTGTAGGTGGAAAGTATGTATATGTAGCAGAATGTGTAGGTGGAATGTTTGTATATGTAGCAGAATGTATGTATATGTAGCAGAATGTATGTATATGTAGCAGAATGTATGTATATGTAGCAGAATGTGTAGGTGGAATGTGTGTATATGTAGCAGAATGTGTGTATATGTAGCAGAATGTGTGTATATGTAGCAGAATGTGTAGGTGGAATGTATGTATATGTAGCAGAATGTGTAGGTGGAATGGATGTATATGTAGCAGAATGTGTAGGTGGAATGTATGTATATGTAGCATAATGTATGTATATGTAGCATAATGTATGTATATGTAGCAGAATGTGTAGGTGGAATGTATGTATATGTAGCAGAATGTGTAGGTGGAATGTATGTATATGTAGCAGAATGTATGTATATGTAGCAGAATGTGTATGTGGAATGTTTGTATATGTAGAAGAATGTATGTATATGTAGCAGAATGTGTAGGTGGAATGTATGTATATGTAGAAGAATGTATGTATATGTAGCAGAATGTGTAGGTTGAATGTATGTATATGTAGAAGAATGTATGTATATGTAGCAGAATGTGTAGGTGGAATGTTTGTATATGTAGAAGAATGTATGTATATGTAGCAGAATGTATGTATATGTAGCAGAATGTGTAGGTGGAATGTATGTATATGTAGAAGAATGTATGTATATGTAGCAGAATGTGTAGGTGGAATGTATGTATATGTAGAAGAATGTATGTATATGTAGCAGAATGTGTAGGTGGAATGTATGTATATGTAGAAGAATGTATGTATATGTAGCAGAATGTGTAGGTGGAATGTATGTATATGTAGAAGAATGTATGTATATGTAGCAGAATGTGTAGGTGGAATGTTTGTATATGTAGAAGAATGTGTGTATATGTAGCAGAATGTGTAGGTGGAATGTATGTATATGTAGAAGAATGTATGTATATGTAGCAGAATGTGTAGGTGGAATGTATGTATATGTAGAAGAATGTATGTATATGTAGCAGAATGTATGTATATGTAGCAGAATGTGTAGGTGGAATGTATGTATATGTAGAAGAATGTATGTATATGTAGCAGAATGTGTAGGTGGAATGTATGTATATGTAGACGAATGTATGTATATGTAGCAGAATGTATGTATATGTAGCAGAATGTGTAGGTGGAATGTATGTATATGTAGCAGAATGTATGTATATGTAGCAGAATGTGTGTATATGTAGCAGAATGTGTAGGTGGAATGTATGTATATGTAGAAGAATGTATATGTAGCAGAATGTATGTATATGTAGCAGAATGTGTAGGTGGAATGTATGTATATGTAGCAGAATGTGTAGGTGGAATGTTTGTATATGTAGAAGAATGTGTGTATATGTAGCAGAATGTGTAGGTGGAATGTTTGTATATGTAGAAGAATGTATGTATATGTAGCAGAATGTGTAGGTGGAATGTATGTATATGTAGAAGAATGTATGTATATGTAGCAGAATGTGTAGGTGGAATGTTTGTATATGTAGCAGAATGTGTGTATATGTAGCAGAATGTGTAGGTGGAATGTATGTATATGTAGAAGAATGTATGTATATGTAGCAGAATGTATGTATATGTAGCAGAATGTGTAGGTGGAATGTATGTATATGTAGCAGAATGTATGTATATGTAGCAGAATGTGTGTATATGTAGCAGAATGTATGTATATGTAGCAGAATGTGTAGGTGGAATGTATGTATATGTAGCAGAATGTATGTATATGTAGCAGAATGTATGTATATGTAGCAGAATGTGTAGGTGGAATGTATGTATATGTAGCAGAATGTATGTATATGTAGCAGAATGTGTGTATATGTAGCAGAATGTGTGTATATGTAGCAGAATGTGTGTATATGTAGCAGAATGTATGTATATGTAGCAGAATGTATGTATATGTAGCAGAATGTATGTATATGTAGCAGAATGTATGTATATGTAGCAGAATGTGTGTATATGTAGCAGAATGTGTGTATATGTAGCAGAATGTGTGTATATGTAGCAGAATGTGTGTATATGTAGCAGAATGTATGTATATGTAGCAGAATGTGTGTATATGTAGCAGAATGTATGTATATGTAGCAGAATGTATGTATATGTAGCAGAATGTGTAGGTGGAATGTATGTATATGTAGCAGAATGTATGTATATGTAGCAGAATGTATGTATATGTAGCAGAATGTGTAGGTGGAATGTATGTATATGTAGCAGAATGTGTAGGTGGAATGTATGTATATGTAGCAGAATGTGTAGGTGGAATGTATGTATATGTAGCAGAATGTGTAGGTGGAATGTATGTATATGTAGCAGAATGTGTAGGTGGAATGTATGTATATGTAGCAGAATGTGTAGGTGGAATGTATGTATATGTAGCAGAATGTGTAGGTGGAATGTATGTATATGTAGCAGAATGTATGTATATGTAGCAGAATGTATGTATATGTAGCAGAATGTGTAGGTGGAATGTATGTATATGTAGAAGAATGTATGTATATGTAGCAGAATGTGTAGGTGGAATGTTTGTATATGTAGAAGAATGTATGTATATGTAGCAGAATGTGTAGGTGGAATGTATGTATATGTAGAAGAATGTATGTATATGTAGCAGAATGTGTAGGTGGAATGTATGTATATGTAGAAGAATGTATGTATATGTAGCAGAATGTGTAGGTGGAATGTTTGTATATGTAGAAGAATGTATGTATATGTAGCAGAATGTGTAGGTGGAATGTATGTATATGTAGCAGAATGTATGTATATGTAGCAGAATGTGTGTATATGTAGCAGAATGTGTAGGTGGAATGTATGTATATGTAGAAGAATGTATATGTAGCAGAATGTATGTATATGTAGCAGAATGTGTAGGTGGAATGTATGTATATGTAGCAGAATGTGTAGGTGGAATGTTTGTATATGTAGAAGAATGTGTGTATATGTAGCAGAATGTGTAGGTGGAATGTTTGTATATGTAGAAGAATGTATGTATATGTAGCAGAATGTGTAGGTGGAATGTATGTATATGTAGAAGAATGTATGTATATGTAGCAGAATGTGTAGGTGGAATGTTTGTATATGTAGCAGAATGTGTGTATATGTAGCAGAATGTGTAGGTGGAATGTATGTATATGTAGAAGAATGTATGTATATGTAGCAGAATGTATGTATATGTAGCAGAATGTGTAGGTGGAATGTATGTATATGTAGCAGAATGTATGTATATGTAGCAGAATGTGTGTATATGTAGCAGAATGTATGTATATGTAGCAGAATGTGTAGGTGGAATGTATGTATATGTAGCAGAATGTATGTATATGTAGCAGAATGTATGTATATGTAGCAGAATGTGTAGGTGGAATGTATGTATATGTAGCAGAATGTATGTATATGTAGCAGAATGTGTGTATATGTAGCAGAATCTGTGTATATGTAGCAGAATCTGTGTATATGTAGCAGAATGTGTGTATATGTAGCAGAATGTGTGTATATGTAGCAGAATGTATGTATATGTAGCAGAATGTATGTATATGTAGCAGAATGTGTGTATATGTAGCAGAATGTGTGTATATGTAGCAGAATGTGTGTATATGTAGCAGAATGTGTGTATATGTAGCAGAATCTGTGTATATGTAGCAGAATGTGTAGGTGGAATGTATGTATATGTAGCAGAATGTGTATATGGAATGTATGTATATGTAGCAGAATGTGTAGGTGGAATGTATGTATATGTAGCAGAATGTGTAGGTGGAATGTATGTATATGTAGCAGAATGTGTAGGTGGAATGTATGTATATGTAGCAGAATGTGTAGGTGGAATGTATGTATATGTAGCAGAATGTGTAGGTGGAAAGTATGTATATGTAGCAGAATGTGTAGGTGGAATGTATGTATATGTAGCAGAATGTGTAGGTGGAAAGTATGTATATGTAGCAGAATGTATGTATATGGAATGTATGTATATGTAGCAGAATGTGTAGGTGGAATGTATGTATATGTAGAAGAATGTATGTATATGTAGCAGAATGTGTAGGTGGAATGTTTGTATATGTAGAAGAATGTATGTATATGTAGCAGAATGTGTAGGTGGAATGTATGTATATGTAGAAGAATGTATGTATATGTAGCAGAATGTGTAGGTGGAATGTATGTATATGTAGAAGAATGTATGTATATGTAGCAGAATGTGTAGGTGGAATGTTTGTATATGTAGAAGAATGTATGTATATGTAGCAGAATGTGTAGGTGGAATGTATGTATATGTAGAAGAATGTATGTATATGTAGCAGAATGTGTAGGTGGAATGTATGTATATGTAGAAGAATGTATATGTAGCAGAATGTGTAGGTGGAATGTATGTATGTATATGTAGAAGAATGTATGTATATGTAGCAGAATGTGTAGGTGGAATGTTTGTATATGTAGAAGAATGTGTGTATATGTAGCAGAATGTGTAGGTGGAATGTATGTATATGTAGAAGAATGTATGTATATGTAGCAGAATGTGTAGGTGGAATGTATGTATATGTAGCAGAATGTATGTATATGTAGCAGAATGTGTGTATATGTAGCAGAATGTGTAGGTGGAATGTATGTATATGTAGAAGAATGTATGTATATGTAGCAGAATGTGTAGGTGGAATGTTTGTATATGTAGAAGAATGTGTGTATATGTAGCAGAATGTGTAGGTGTAATGTATGTATATGTAGAAGAATGTATGTATATGTAGCAGAATGTGTAGGTGGAATGTATGTATATGTAGCAGAATGTATGTATATGTAGCAGAATGTGTGTATATGTAGCAGAATGTGTAGGTGGAATGTATGTATATGTAGCAGAATGTATGTATATGTAGCAGAATGTATGTATATGTAGCAGAATGTGTAGGTGGAATGTATGTATATGTAGCAGAATGTGTAGGTGGAATGGATGTATATGTAGCAGAATGTGTGTATATGTAGCAGAATGTGTAGGTGGAATGTATGTATATGTAGCAGAATGTATGTATATGTAGCAGAATGTGTAGGTGGAATGTATGTATATGTAGCAGAATGTATGTATATGTAGCAGAATGTGTAGGTGGAATGGATGTATATGTAGCAGAATGTGTAGGTGGAATGTTTGTATATGTAGAAGAATGTATGTATATGTAGCAGAATGTATGTATATGTAGAAGAATGTATGTATATGTAGCAGAATGTGTAGGTGGAATGTATGTATATGTAGAAGAATGTATGTATATGTAGCAGAATGTGTAGGTGGAATGTTTGTATATGTAGCAGAATGTGTGTATATGTAGCAGAATGTGTAGGTGGAATGTATGTATATGTAGAAGAATGTATGTATATGTAGCAGAATGTATGTATATGTAGCAGAATGTGTAGGTGGAATGTATGTATATGTAGCAGAATGTATGTATATGTAGCAGAATGTGTGTATATGTAGCAGAATGTATGTATATGTAGCAGAATGTGTAGGTGGAATGTATGTATATGTAGCAGAATGTATGTATATGTAGCAGAATGTATGTATATGTAGCAGAATGTGTAGGTGGAATGTATGTATATGTAGCAGAATGTATGTATATGTAGCAGAATGTGTGTATATGTAGCAGAATGTATGTATATGTAGCAGAATGTGTGTATATGTGGCAGAATGTATGTATATGTAGCAGAATGTATGTATATGTAGCAGAATGTATGTATATGTAGCAGAATGTATGTATATGTAGCAGAATGTGTGTATATGTAGCAGAATGTGTGTATATGTAGCAGAATGTGTGTATATGTAGCAGAATGTATGTATATGTAGCAGAATGTATGTATATGTAGCAGAATGTGTAGGTGGAATGTATGTATATGTAGCATAATGTATGTATATGTAGCAGAATGTATGTATATGTAGCAGAATGTGTAGGTGGAATGTATGTATATGTAGCAGAATGTGTAGGTGGAATGTATGTATATGTAGCAGAATGTGTAGGTGGAATGTATGTATATGTAGCAGAATGTGTAGGTGGAATGTATGTATATGTAGCAGAATGTGTAGGTGGAATGTATGTATATGTAGCAGAATGTGTAGGTGGAATGTATGTATATGTAGCAGAATGTGTAGGTGGAATGTATGTATATGTAGCAGAATGTATGTATATGTAGCAGAATGTATGTATATGTAGCAGAATGTGTAGGTGGAATGTATGTATATGTAGCAGAATGTATGTATATGTAGCAGAATGTGTAGGTGGAATGTTTGTATATGTAGAAGAATGTATGTATATGTAGCAGAATGTGTAGGTGGAATGTATGTATATGTAGAAGAATGTATGTATATGTAGCAGAATGTGTAGGTGGAATGTATGTATATGTAGAAGAATGTATGTATATGTAGCAGAATGTGTAGGTGGAATGTTTGTATATGTAGAAGAATGTATGTATATGTAGCAGAATGTGTAGGTGGAATGTATGTATATGTAGAAGAATGTATGTATATGTAGCAGAATGTGTAGGTGGAATGTATGTATATGTAGAAGAATGTATATGTAGCAGAATGTGTAGGTGGAATGTATGTATGTATATGTAGAAGAATGTATGTATATGTAGCAGAATGTGTAGGTGGAATGTTTGTATATGTAGAAGAATGTGTGTATATGTAGCAGAATGTGTAGGTGGAATGTATGTATATGTAGAAGAATGTATGTATATGTAGCAGAATGTGTAGGTGGAATGTATGTATATGTAGCAGAATGTATGTATATGTAGCAGAATGTGTGTATATGTAGCAGAATGTGTAGGTGGAATGTATGTATATGTAGAAGAATGTATGTATATGTAGCAGAATGTGTAGGTGGAATGTTTGTATATGTAGAAGAATGTGTGTATATGTAGCAGAATGTGTAGGTGTAATGTATGTATATGTAGAAGAATGTATGTATATGTAGCAGAATGTGTAGGTGGAATGTATGTATATGTAGCAGAATGTATGTATATGTAGCAGAATGTGTGTATATGTAGCAGAATGTGTAGGTGGAATGTATGTATATGTAGCAGAATGTATGTATATGTAGCAGAATGTATGTATATGTAGCAGAATGTGTAGGTGGAATGTATGTATATGTAGCAGAATGTGTAGGTGGAATGTATGTATATGTAGCAGAATGTGTAGGTTGAATGTATGTATATGTAGCAGAATGTGTAGGTTGAATGTATGTATATGTAGCAGAATGTATGTATATGTAGCAGAATGTGTAGGTGGAATGGATGTATATGTAGCAGAATGTATGTATATGTAGCAGAATGTGTAGGTGGAATGGATGTATATGTAGCAGAATGTGTAGGTTGAATGTATGTATATGTAGCAGAATGTATGTATATGTAGCAGAATGTATAGGTGGAATGGATAGGTGGAATGGATGTATATGTAGCAGAATGTGTAGGTGGAATGTATGTATATGTAGCAGAATGTGTAGGTGGAATGTATGTATATGTAGCAGAATGTGTAGGTGGAATGTTTGTATATGTAGCAGAATGTGTGTATATGTAGCAGAATGTGTAGGTGGAATGTATGTATATGTAGCAGAATGTATGTATATGGAAAGTATGTATATGTAGCAGAATGTGTAGGTGGAATGTTTGTATATGTAGCAGAATGTGTGTATATGTAGCAGAATGTGTGTATATGTAGCAGAATGTATGTATATGTAGCAGAATGTATGTATATGTAGCAGAATGTGTAGGTGGATTGTATGTATATGTAGCAGAATGTATGTATATGTAGCAGAATGTGTGTATATGTAGCAGAATGTATGTATATGTAGCAAAATGTATGTATATGTAGCAGAATGTATGTGTATGTAGCAAAATGTATGTATATGTAGCAGAATGTATGTATATGTAGCAGAATGTATGTATATGTAGCAGAATGTGTGTATATGTAGCAGAATGTATGTATATGTAGCAGAATGTATGTATATGTAGCAGAATGTGTAGGTGGAATGTATGTATATGTAGAAGAATGTATGTATATGTAGCAGAATGTATGTATATGTAGCAGAATGTGTAGGTGGAATGTATGTATATGTAGAAGAATGTATGTATATGTAGCAGAATGTGTAGGTGGAATGTATGTATATGTAGAAGAATGTATGTATATGTAGCAGAATGTATGTATATGTAGCAGAATGTGTAGGTGGAATGTATGTATATGTAGCAGAATGTATGTATATGTAGCAGAATGTGTGTATATGTAGCAGAATGTATGTATATGTAGCAGAATGTGTAGGTGGAATGTATGTATATGTAGCAGAATGTATGTATATGTAGCAGAATGTATGAATATGTAGCAGAATGTGTAGGTGGAATGTATGTATATGTAGCAGAATGTGTAGGTTGAATGTATGTATATGTAGCAGAATGTATGTATATGTAGCAGAATGTGTAGGTGGAATGGATGTATATGTAGCAGAATGTATGTATATGTAGCAGAATGTGTAGGTGGAATGGATGTATATGTAGCAGAATGTGTAGGTGGAATGTATGTATATGTAGCAGAATGTATGTATATGTAGCAGAATGTGTAGGTGGAATGTATGTATATGTAGCAGAATGTATGTATATGTAGCAGAATGTGTGTATATGTAGCAGAATGTGTGTATATGTAGCAGAATGTGTGTATATGTAGCAGAATGTGTAGGTGGAATGTATGTATATGTAGCAGAATGTGTAGGTGGAATGTATGTATATGTAGCAGAATGTGTAGGTGGAATGTATGTATATGTAGCAGAATGTATGTATATGTAGCATAATGTATGTATATGTAGCAGAATGTGTAGGTGGAATGTATGTATATGTAGAAGAATGTATGTATATGTAGCAGAATGTGTAGGTGGAAAGTATGTATATGTAGAAGAATGTATATGTAGCAGAATGTGTAGGTGGAATGTATGTATATGTAGAAGAATGTATGTATATGTAGCAGAATGTGTAGGTGGAATGTATGTATATGTAGAAGAATGTATGTATATGTAGCAGAATGTGTAGGTGGAATGTTTGTATATGTAGAAGAATGTATGTATATGTAGCAGAATGTGTAGGTGGAATGTATGTATATGTAGAAGAATGTATGTATATGTAGCAGAATGTGTAGGTGGAATGTATGTATATGTAGAAGAATGTATGTATATGTAGCAGAATGTGTAGGTGGAATGTTTGTATATGTAGCAGAATGTGTGTATATGTAGCAGAATGTATGTATATGTAGCAGAATGTGTAGGTGGAATGTATGTATATGTAGAAGAATGTATGTATATGTAGCAGAATGTGTAGGTGGAATGTATGTATATGTAGAAGAATGTATGTATATGTAGCAGAATGTGTAGGTGGAATGTATGTATATGTAGAAGAATGTATGTATATGTAGCAGAATGTGTAGGTGGAATGTTTGTATATGTAGAAGAATGTGTGTATATGTAGCAGAATGTGTAGGTGGAATGTATGTATATGTAGAAGAATGTATGTATATGTAGCAGAATGTGTAGGTGGAATGTATGTATATGTAGAAGAATGTATGTATATGTAGCAGAATGTATGTATATGTAGCAGAATGTGTAGGTGGAATGTATGTATATGTAGAAGAATGTATGTATATGTAGCAGAATGTGTAGGTGGAATGTATGTATATGTAGACGAATGTATGTATATGTAGCAGAATGTATGTATATGTAGCAGAATGTGTAGGTGGAATGTATGTATATGTAGCAGAATGTATGTATATGTAGCAGAATGTGTGTATATGTAGCAGAATGTGTAGGTGGAATGTATGTATATGTAGAAGAATGTATATGTAGCAGAATGTATGTATATGTAGCAGAATGTGTAGGTGGAATGTATGTATATGTAGCAGAATGTGTAGGTGGAATGTTTGTATATGTAGAAGAATGTGTGTATATGTAGCAGAATGTGTAGGTGGAATGTTTGTATATGTAGAAGAATGTATATGTAGCAGAATGTGTAGGTGGAATGTATGTATATGTAGAAGAATGTATGTATATGTAGCAGAATGTGTAGGTGGAATGTTTGTATATGTAGCAGAATGTGTGTATATGTAGCAGAATGTGTAGGTGGAATGTATGTATATGTAGAAGAATGTATGTATATGTAGCAGAATGTATGTATATGTAGCAGAATGTGTAGGTGGAATGTATGTATATGTAGCAGAATGTATGTATATGTAGCAGAATGTATGTATATGTAGCAGAATGTGTAGGTGGAATGTATGTATATGTAGCAGAATGTATGTATATGTAGCAGAATGTGTGTATATGTAGCAGAATGTGTGTATATGTAGCAGAATGTGTGTATATGTAGAAGAATGTATGTATATGTAGCAGAATGTATGTATATGTAGCAGAATGTGTGTATATGTAGCAGAATGTATGTATATGTAGCAGAATGTGTGTATATGTAGCAGAATGTGTGTATATGTAGCAGAATGTGTGTATATGTAGCAGAATGTGTGTATATGTAGCAGAATGTATGTATATGTAGCAGAATGTGTGTATATGTAGCAGAATGTATGTATATGTAGCAGAATGTGTGTATATGTAGCAGAATGTGTGTATATGTAGCAGAATGTGTGTATATGTAGCAGAATCTGTGTATATGTAGCAGAATGTGTAGGTGGAATGTATGTATATGTAGCAGAATGTGTAGGTGGAATGTATGTATATGTAGCAGAATGTGTATATGGAATGTATGTATATGTAGCAGAATGTGTAGGTGGAATGTATGTATATGTAGCAGAATGTATGTATATGGAATGTATGTATATGTAGCAGAATGTGTAGGTGGAATGTATGTATATGTAGCAGAATGTGTAGGTGGAATGTATGTATATGTAGCAGAATGTATGTATATGTAGCAGAATGTATGTATATGTAGCAGAATGTGTAGGTGGAATGTATGTATATGTAGCAGAATGTATGTATATGTAGCAGAATGTGTAGGTGGAATGTTTGTATATGTAGAAGAATGTATGTATATGTAGCAGAATGTGTAGGTGGAATGTATGTATATGTAGAAGAATGTATGTATATGTAGCAGAATGTGTAGGTGGAATGTATGTATATGTAGAAGAATGTATGTATATGTAGCAGAATGTGTAGGTGGAATGTTTGTATATGTAGAAGAATGTATGTATATGTAGCAGAATGTGTAGGTGGAATGTATGTATATGTAGAAGAATGTATGTATATGTAGCAGAATGTGTAGGTGGAATGTATGTATATGTAGAAGAATGTATATGTAGCAGAATGTGTAGGTGGAATGTATGTATATGTAGAAGAATGTATGTATATGTAGCAGAATGTGTAGGTGGAATGTTTGTATATGTAGAAGAATGTGTGTATATGTAGCAGAATGTGTAGGTGGAATGTATGTATATGTAGAAGAATGTATGTATATGTAGCAGAATGTGTAGGTGGAATGTATGTATATGTAGCAGAATGTATGTATATGTAGCAGAATGTGTAGGTGGAATGTTTGTATATGTAGAAGAATGTGTGTATATGTAGCAGAATGTGTAGGTGGAATGTTTGTATATGTAGAAGAATGTGTGTATATGTAGCAGAATGTGTAGGTGGAATGTATGTATATGTAGAAGAATGTATGTATATGTAGCAGAATGTGTAGGTGGAATGTATGTATATGTAGCAGAATGTATGTATATGTAGCAGAATGTGTGTATATGTAGCAGAATGTGTAGGTGGAATGTATGTATATGTAGCAGAATGTATGTATATGTAGCAGAATGTATGTATATGTAGCAGAATTTGTAGGTGGAATGTATGTATATGTAGCAGAATGTGTAGGTGGAATGTTTGTATATGTAGAAGAATGTGTGTATATGTAGCAGAATGTGTAGGTGGAATGTTTGTATATGTAGAAGAATGTATGTATATGTAGCAGAATGTGTAGGTGGAATGTATGTATATGTAGCAGAATGTGTAGGTGGAATGGATGTATATGTAGCAGAATGTGTAGGTGGAATGTATGTATATGTAGCATAATGTATGTATATGTAGCATAATGTATGTATATGTAGCAGAATGTGTAGGTGGAATGTATGTATATGTAGCAGAATGTGTAGGAGGAATGGATGTATATGTAGCAGAATGTGTAGGTGGAATGGATGTATATGTAGCAGAATGTGTAGGTTGAATGTATGTATATGTAGCAGAATGTATGTATATGTAGCAGAATGTGTAGGTGGAATGTATGTATATGTAGCAGAATGTATGTATATGTAGCAGAATGTGTAGGTGGAATGTATGTATATGTAGCAGAATGTATGTATATGTAGCAGAATGTGTGTATATGTAGCAGAATGTATGTATATGTAGCAGAATGTATGTATATGTAGCAGAATGTGTAGGTGGATTGTATGTATATGTAGCAGAATGTATGTATATGTAGCAGAATGTGTGTATATGTAGCAGAATGTATGTATATGTAGCAAAATGTATGTATATGTAGCAGAATGTATGTGTATGTAGCAAAATGTATGTATATGTAGCAGAATGTATGTATATGTAGCAGAATGTATGTATATGTAGCAGAATGTGTGTATATGTAGCAGAATGTATGTATATGTAGCAGAATGTATGTATATGTAGCAGAATGTGTAGGTGGAATGTATGTATATGTAGAAGAATGTATGTATATGTAGCAGAATGTATGTATATGTAGCAGAATGTGTAGGTGGAATGTATGTATATGTAGAAGAATGTATGTATATGTAGCAGAATGTGTAGGTGGAATGTATGTATATGTAGAAGAATGTATGTATATGTAGCAGAATGTATGTATATGTAGCAGAATGTGTAGGTGGAATGTATGTATATGTAGCAGAATGTGTGTATATGTAGCAGAATGTATGTATATGTAGCAGAATGTGTAGGTGGAATGTATGTATATGTAGCAGAATGTATGTATATGTAGCAGAATGTATGAATATGTAGCAGAATGTGTAGGTGGAATGTATGTATATGTAGCAGAATGTGTAGGTGGAATGTTTGTATATGTAGAAGAATGTATGTATATGTAGCAGAATGTGTAGGTGGAATGTATGTATATGTAGAAGAATGTATGTATATGTAGCAGAATGTGTAGGTGGAATGTTTGTATATGTAGAAGAATGTATGTATATGTAGCAGAATGTGTAGGTGGAATGTATGTATATGTAGAAGAATGTATGTATATGTAGCAGAATGTGTAGGTGGAATGTATGTATATGTAGCAGAATGTGTAGGTGGAATGTATGTATATGTAGCAGAATGTGTGTATATGTAGCAGAATGTATGTATATGTAGCAGAATGTATGTATATGTAGCAGAATGTGTAGGTGGAATGTATGTATATGTAGCAGAATGTATGTATATGTAGCAGAATGTGTGTATATGTAGCAGAATGTGTGTATATGTAGCAGAATGTATGTATATGTAGCAGAATGTGTAGGTGGAATGTATGTATATGTAGCAGAATGTGTAGGTGGAATGTATGTATATGTAGCAGAATGTATGTATATGTAGCAGAATGTGTAGGTGGAATGTATGTATATGTAGCAGAATGTGTAGGTGGAATGTATGTATATGTAGCAGAATGTATGTATATGTAGCAGAATGTATGTATATGTAGCAGAATGTGTAGGTGGAATGTATGTATATGTAGAAGAATGTATGTATATGTAGCAGAATGTGTAGGTGGAGAGTATGTATATGTAGAAGAATGTATATGTAGCAGAATGTGTAGGTGGAATGTATGTATATGTAGAAGAATGTATGTATATGTAGCAGAATGTGTAGGTGGAATGTATGTATATGTAGAAGAATGTATGTATATGTAGCAGAATGTGTAGGTGGAATGTTTGTATATGTAGAAGAATGTATGTATATGTAGCAGAATGTGTAGGTGGAATGTATGTATATGTAGCAGAATGTATGTATATGTAGCAGAATGTGTAGGTGGAATGTATGTATATGTAGCAGAATGTATGTATATGTAGCAGAATGTGTGTATATGTAGCAGAATGTGTGTATATGTAGCAGAATGTGTGTATATGTAGCAGAATGTGTGTATATGTAGCAGAATGTGTAGGTGGAATGTGTGTATATGTAGCAGAATGTGTAGGTGGAATGTATGTATATGTAGCAGAATGTATGTATATGTAGCAGAATGTATGTATATGTAGCAGAATGTGTAGGTGGAATGTATGTATATGTAGCAGAATGTATGTATATGTAGCAGAATGTATGTATATGTAGCAGAATGTGTAGGTGGAATGTATGTATATGTAGCAGAATGTGTAGGTGGAATGTATGTATATGTAGCAGAATGTGTGTATATGTAGCAGAATGTGTAGGTGGAATGTATGTATATGTAGCAGAATGTGTAGGTGGAATGTATGTATATGTAGCAGAATGTATGTATATGTAGCAGAATGTATGTATATGTAGCAGAATGTGTAGGTGGAATGTATGTATATGTAGCAGAATGTGTAGGTGGAATGTATGTATATGTAGCAGAATGTGTAGGTGGAATGTATGTATATGTAGCAGAATGTGTAGGTGGAATGTTTGTATATGTAGCAGAATGTGTGTATATGTAGCAGAATGTGTAGGTGGAATGTATGTATATGTAGCAGAATGTGTAGGTGGAATGTATGTATATGTAGCAGAATGTGTAGGTGGAATGTATGTATATGTAGCAGAATGTGTGTATATGTAGCAGAATGTGTGTATATGTAGCAGAATGTATGTATATGTAGCAGAATGTATGTATATGTAGCAGAATGTGTAGGTGGATTGTATGTATATGTAGCAGAATGTATGTATATGTAGCAGAATGTGTGTATATGTAGCAGAATGTATGTATATGTAGCAAAATGTATGTATATGTAGCAGAATGTATGTGTATGTAGCAAAATGTATGTATATGTAGCAGAATGTATGTATATGTAGCAGAATGTATGTATATGTAGCAGAATGTGTGTATATGTAGCAGAATGTATGTATATGTAGCAGAATGTATGTATATGTAGCAGAATGTGTAGGTGGAATGTATGTATATGTAGAAGAATGTATGTATATGTAGCAGAATGTATGTATATGTAGCAGAATGTGTAGGTGGAATGTATGTATATGTAGAAGAATGTATGTATATGTAGCAGAATGTGTAGGTGGAATGTATGTATATGTAGAAGAATGTATGTATATGTAGCAGAATGTGTAGGTGGAATGTATGTATATGTAGAAGAATGTATGTATATGTAGCAGAATGTATGTATATGTAGCAGAATGTGTAGGTGGAATGTATGTATATGTAGCAGAATGTATGTATATGTAGCAGAATGTGTGTATATGTAGCAGAATGTATGTATATGTAGCAGAATGTGTAGGTGGAATGTATGTATATGTAGCAGAATGTATGTATATGTAGCAGAATGTATGAATATGTAGCAGAATGTGTAGGTGGAATGTATGTATATGTAGCAGAATGTGTAGGTGGAATGTTTGTATATGTAGAAGAATGTATGTATATGTAGCAGAATGTGTAGGTGGAATGTATGTATATGTAGAAGAATGTATGTATATGTAGCAGAATGTGTAGGTGGAATGTTTGTATATGTAGAAGAATGTATGTATATGTAGCAGAATGTGTAGGTGGAATGTATGTATATGTAGAAGAATGTATGTATATGTAGCAGAATGTGTAGGTGGAATGTTTGTATATGTAGCAGAATGTGTAGGTGGAATGTATGTATATGTAGCAGAATGTGTGTATATGTAGCAGAATGTATGTATATGTAGCAGAATGTATGTATATGTAGCAGAATGTGTAGGTGGATTGTATGTATATGTAGCAGAATGTATGTATATGTAGCAGAATGTGTGTATATGTAGCAGAATGTATGTATATGTAGCAAAATGTATGTATATGTAGCAGAATGTGTAGGTGGAATGTATGTATATGTAGCAGAATGTGTAGGTGGAATGTATGTATATGTAGAAGAATGTATGTATATGTAGCAGAATGTGTAGGTGGAAGTATGTATATGTAGAAGAATGTATATGTAGCAGAATGTGTAGGTGGAATGTATGTATATGTAGAAGAATGTATGTATATGTAGCAGAATGTGTAGGTGGAATGTATGTATATGTAGAAGAATGTATGTATATGTAGCAGAATGTGTAGGTGGAATGTTTGTATATGTAGAAGAATGTATGTATATGTAGCAGAATGTGTAGGTGGAATGTATGTATATGTAGAAGAATGTATGTATATGTAGCAGAATGTGTAGGTGGAATGTATGTATATGTAGAAGAATGTATGTATATGTAGCAGAATGTGTAGGTGGAATGTTTGTATATGTAGCAGAATGTGTGTATATGTAGCAGAATGTATGTATATGTGGCAGAATGTATGTATATGTAGCAGAATGTAGGTGGAATGTATGTATATGTAGCAGAATGTGTAGGTGGAAAGTATGTATATGTAGCAGAATGTATAGGTGGAATGTATGTATATGTAGCAGAATGTGTAGGTGGAATGTATGTATATGTAGCAGAATGTATGTATATGTAGCAGAATGTATGTATATGTAGCAGAATGTGTAGGTGGAATGTATGTATATGTAGCAGAATGTGTAGGTGGAATGTATGTATATGTAGCAGAATGTGTAGGTGGAAAGTATGTATATGTAGCAGAATGTGTAGGTGGAATGTATGTATATGTAGCAGAATGTGTAGGTGGAATGTATGTATATGTAGCAGAATGTATGTATATGTAGCAGAATGTATGTATATGTAGCAGAATGTGTAGGTGGAATGTATGTATATGTAGCAGAATGTATGTATATGGAATGTATGTATATGTAGCAGAATGTGTAGGTGGAATGTATGTATATGTAGCAGAATGTGTAGGTGGAATGTTTGTATATGTAGCAGAATGTGTGTATATGTAGCAGAATGTGTGGTGGAATGTATGTATATGTAGAAGAATGTATGTATATGTAGCAGAATGTATGTATATGTAGCAGAATGTGTAGGTGGAATGTATGTATATGTAGCAGAATGTGTGTATATGTAGCAGAATGTGTGTATATGTAGCAGAATGTATGTATATGTAGCAGAATGTATGTATATGTAGCAGAATGTGTAGGTGGATTGTATGTATATGTAGCAGAATGTATGTATATGTAGCAGAATGTGTGTATATGTAGCAGAATGTATGTATATGTAGCAAAATGTATGTATATGTAGCAGAATGTATGTGTATGTAGCAAAATGTATGTATATGTAGCAGAATGTATGTATATGTAGCAGAATGTATGTATATGTAGCAGAATGTGTGTATATGTAGCAGAATGTATGTATATGTAGCAGAATGTATGTATATGTAGCAGAATGTGTAGGTGGAATGTATGTATATGTAGAAGAATGTATGTATATGTAGCAGAATGTATGTATATGTAGCAGAATGTGTAGGTGGAATGTATGTATATGTAGAAGAATGTATGTATATGTAGCAGAATGTGTAGGTGGAATGTATGTATATGTAGAAGAATGTATGTATATGTAGCAGAATGTGTAGGTGGAATGTATGTATATGTAGAAGAATGTATGTATATGTAGCAGAATGTATGTATATGTAGCAGAATGTGTAGGTGGAATGTATGTATATGTAGCAGAATGTATGTATATGTAGCAGAATGTGTGTATATGTAGCAGAATGTATGTATATGTAGCAGAATGTGTAGGTGGAATGTATGTATATGTAGCAGAATGTATGTATATGTAGCAGAATGTATGAATATGTAGCAGAATGTGTAGGTGGAATGTATGTATATGTAGCAGAATGTGTAGGTGGAATGTTTGTATATGTAGAAGAATGTATGTATATGTAGCAGAATGTGTAGGTGGAATGTATGTATATGTAGAAGAATGTATGTATATGTAGCAGAATGTGTAGGTGGAATGTTTGTATATGTAGAAGAATGTATGTATATGTAGCAGAATGTGTAGGTGGAATGTATGTATATGTAGAAGAATGTATGTATATGTAGCAGAATGTGTAGGTGGAATGTTTGTATATGTAGCAGAATGTGTAGGTGGAATGTATGTATATGTAGCAGAATGTGTGTATATGTAGCAGAATGTATGTATATGTAGCAGAATGTATGTATATGTAGCAGAATGTGTAGGTGGATTGTATGTATATGTAGCAGAATGTATGTATATGTAGCAGAATGTGTGTATATGTAGCAGAATGTATGTATATGTAGCAAAATGTATGTATATGTAGCAGAATGTGTAGGTGGAATGTATGTATATGTAGCAGAATGTGTAGGTGGAATGTATGTATATGTAGCAGAATGTGTAGGTGGAAAGTATGTATATGTAGCAGAATGTGTAGGTGGAATGTATGTATATGTAGCAGAATGTGTAGGTGGAATGTATGTATATGTAGCAGAATGTATGTATATGGAATGTATGTATATGTAGCAGAATGTGTAGGTGGAATGTATGTATATGTAGAAGAATGTATGTATATGTAGCAGAATGTGTAGGTGGAGAGTATGTATATGTAGAAGAATGTATATGTAGCAGAATGTGTAGGTGGAATGTATGTATATGTAGAAGAATGTATGTATATGTAGCAGAATGTGTAGGTGGAATGTATGTATATGTAGAAGAATGTATGTATATGTAACAGAATGTGTAGGTGGAATGTTTGTATATGTAGAAGAATGTATGTATATGTAGCAGAATGTGTAGGTGGAATGTATGTATATGTAGAAGAATGTATGTATATGTAGCAGAATGTGTAGGTGGAATGTATGTATATGTAGAAGAATGTATGTATATGTAGCAGAATGTGTAGGTGGAATGTTTGTATATGTAGCAGAATGTGTGTATATGTAGCAGAATGTATGTATATGTAGCAGAATGTGTAGGTGGAATGTATGTATGTATATGTAGCAGAATGTATGTATATGTAGCAGAATCTATGTATATGTAGCAGAATGTGTAGGTGGAATGTATGTATATGTAGCAGAATGTATGTATATGTAGCAGAATGTGTGTATATGTAGCAGAATGTGTGTATATGTAGCAGAATGTATGTATATGTAGCAGAATGTATGTATATGTAGCAGAATGTATGTATATGTAGCAGAATGTATGTATATGTAGCAGAATGTGTGTATATGTAGCAGAATGTGTGTATATGTAGCAGAATCTGTGTATATGTAGCAGAATGTGTGTATATGTAGCAGAATGTGTGTATATGTAGCAGAATGTATGTATATGTAGCAGAATGTATGTATATGTAGCAGAATGTGTAGGTGGAATGTATGTATATGTAGAAGAATGTATGTATATGTAGCAGAATGTATGTATATGTAGCAGAATGTGTAGGTGGAATGTATGTATATGTAGCAGAATGTATGTATATGTAGCAGAATGTGTAGGTGGAATGTATGTATATGTAGCAGAATGTATGTATATGTAGCAGAATGTGTGTATATGTAGCAGAATGTGTGTATATGTAGCAGAATGTGTGTATATGTAGCAGAATGTATGTATATGTAGCAGAATGTATGTATATGTAGCAGAATGTATGTATATGTAGCAGAATGTGTGTATATGTAGCAGAATGTATGTATATGTAGCAGAATGTGTGTATATGTAGCAGAATGTATGTATATGTAGCAGAATGTATGTATATGTAGCAGAATGTGTGTATATGTAGCAGAATGTATGTATATGTAGCAGAATGTATGTATATGTAGCAGAATGTGTGTGTGTATATGTAGCAGAATGTGTGTATATGTAGCAGAATGTATGTATATGTAGCAGAATGTGTGTATATGTAGCAGAATGTATGTATATGTAGCAGAATGTGTGTATATGTAGCAGAATGTGTGTATATGTAGCAGAATGTGTGTATATGTAGCAGAATGTGTGTATATGTAGCAGAATGTATGTATATGTAGCAGAATGTGTGTATATGTAGCAGAATGTGTGTATATGTAGCAGAATGTGTGTATATGTAGCAGAATGTGTGTATATGTAGCAGAATGTATGTATATGTAGCAGAATGTATGTATATGTAGCAGAATGTATGTATATGTAGCAGAATGTATGTATATGTAGCAGAATGTGTGTATATGTAGCAGAATGTATAGGTGGAATGTATGTATATGTAGAAGAATGTATGTATATGTTGCAGAATGTATGTATATGTAGCAGAATGTGTAGGTGGAATGTATGTATATGTAGAAGAATGTATGTATATGTAGCAGAATGTGTAGGTGGAAAGTATGTATATGTAGCAGAATGTGTAGGTGGAATGTTTGTATATGTAGAAGAATGTATGTATATGTTGCAGAATGTATGTATATGTAGCAGAATGTATAGGTGGAATGTATGTATATGTAGAAGAATGTATGTATATGTTGCAGAATGTATGTATATGTAGCAGAATGTATATATGTAGTGGAATGTATGTATATGTAGCAGAATGTATGTATATGTGGAATGTATGTATATGTAGCAGAATGTATGTATATGTAGCAGAATGTATGTATATGTAGCAGAATGTATGTATATGTAGCAGAATGAATGTATGTATATGTAGCAGAATGTGTAGGTGGAATGTATGTATATGTAGCAGAATGTATGTATATGGTGGAATGTATGTATATGTAGCAGAATGTATGTATATGTTGCAGAATGTATGTATATGTAGCAGAATGTGTATGTATGTATATGTAGCAGAATGTATGTATATGTAGCAGAATGTGTAGGTGGAATGTATGTATATGTAGCAGAATGTATGTATATGTAGCAGAATGTATGTATATGTAGCAGAATGTATAGGTGGAATGGATGTATATGTAGCAGAATGTGTAGGTGGAATGTTTGTATATGTAGCAGAATGTATGTATATGTAGCAGAATGTATAGGTGGAATGTATGTATATGTAGCAGAATGTATGTATATGTAGCAGAATGTATAGGTGGAATGGATGTATATGTAGCAGAATGTGTAGGTGGAATGTTTGTATATGTAGCAGAATGTATGTATATGTAGCAGAATGTATAGGTGGAATGTATGTATATGTAGCAGAATGTATGTATATGTAGCAGAATGTATGTATATGTAGCAGAATGTGTAGGTGGAATGTATGTATATACTGGGTTTGAGCCTCAGTACCAGAATCAGAAGCTTTGGGAGGGCAGTCTTGTGTGCTAGCATGGCAGAGATCCTGGGTTTGAGCCTCAGTACCAGAATCAGGAGGAATTGCGTTACATTTGTAATGTAGGCAGTGCTTTTTCTTTGTGTGTGTAATGGAGTGCAGATGTGTGTGTGTGTGTGTGTGTGTGTGTGTGTGTGTGTGTGTGTCTCTCTCGGCCCTAACCCATCTAGACAAGAGGAATACCTATGTGAGAATGCTGTACATCGACTACAGCTCAGCATTTAACACCATAGTACCCTCCAAACTCGTGTGTGTGTATGCTGTTATTCCTGCTGATTTATAGGTAGGCGTTTACTGTGTTTTCTCTGCTTTACCCACGAGTCGTTGAATTAATGACAGCGAGCAGGACAGCTCAGTGAGGTTTAATCAGCCAGATGATTTACTGAGGGTGTCTCAACTAGAACACCAAGGTGTTGGTCTCCCAGGGCCACACACATTTAACATACCATTAATCACATAAAGCATCCGCTTTACACAGGGAGAGAGAGGGGATGACAAACACACACACAGAAACACAAAAGAGACCAGAGATGACACATGCGTTGTACACACTTCTGAACGGTAGGGGATTGTCCTTCAATCATTGAGAGTGCAGGAATCCATCATAGTTGCACGCTGGCTTGCGAGCAAGTGACAATACAAAACAAAAACAAGCCTCTGATCTCAGAGCTGGCAGATACATCCAACTCATATCTTCTCTCCCTCCCTCCATACCTAGTATAGAAGTTGTCAGGCTAGTTGATAAGATGTCTGTGTTATCCACCACTCTCCTCTCTCTCTCTCTCTCTGTCTTATCTCCCTTTACACTGGACAAGGCCTTGGGTATCCCCTTGATGACATCACTTACACCAGCTCCCTGTCTTCCTCACCATTGCCAGTGTTATACACAAGCAACACAGGTAGCCTTTTACTGTTCTACTAACACTCATTCTATAAGGGACCCAAGAGGACAGCAGCCAGACCAGGACAAGAGAGAGAGAGAGACAGAAGTTCTTAGTCCAGGAAAGATGATTCCCTAGACACCAGGTGTAAAAGTTCTGGTGTCCTACAACTGACAGTGCAATGCAGCTACTCAGTCAGACCAGGATTGACACCCCTGACAACATCATCATCCACACTGGCACAAACCACCTTCATGCCAAAGGTGAAAATGTATCTGGAGCAGTGAGAAGAGTGTCAACACTGGCACGGGCTATGTTCCCAACAACCAATATAGTTCTGTCCACCCTCCTACCAAGAAAAGACTTCACAGGAAAGTTGATCGACAAAATAAATCAACAGATCACGGTGGACTGTGCCTCACTGCTCAAAGTCAGAACGGCTCACCACCCCACTCTGACATGTCAACACTTACATGATAATATACATCTTGATCAGGACAGTATCAGAACCTTTGCCAAGGACCTAAAAGATGCAACACTTGGCAGGGACCCACACAGCCACACCTTCTGAAACAACAGTACCTCCACGATCCCCAGGAGAAAAGAGCCAGTATTACAGCACAGCTCTACTATACCAGGCCCAACAAAGCACAGATTTACCAGACCAGACCCGCCTCAGGACAGCACGACTACACCCGTCCCATCACAACACAGCTCTACTAAATCCGTCCCATGACAACACAGCTCTACTAGACCTGTCCCATCACAACACAGCTCTATTAGACCCAGCCCATCACAACACAGCTCTACTAGACCAGGCCCATCACAACACAGCTCTACTAGACCCGGCCCATCACAACACAGCTCTACTAGACCTGGCCCATCACAACACAGCTCTACTAGACCTGGCCCATCACAACACAGCTCTACTAGACCAGACCCATCACAACACTGCTCTACGAGACCCAGCCCATCACAACACAGCTCTACTAGACCTGGCCCATCACAACACTGCTCTAGTAGACCTGGCCCATCACAACACATCTCTACTCGACCTGGCCCATCACAACACAGCTCTACTAGACCTGGCCCATCACAACACATCTCTACTCGACCTGGCCCATCACAACACAGCTCTACTAGACCAGACCCATCACAACACTGCTCTACTAGACCTGGCCCATCACAACACATCTCTACTCGACCTGGCCCATCACAACACAGCTCTACTAGACCAGACCCATCACAACACATCTCTACACGACCTGGCCCATCACAACACAGCTCTACTTGACCAGACCCATCACAACACTGCTCTACGAGACCCAGCCCATCACAACACAGCTCTACTAGACCAGGCCCATCACAACACAGCTCAACTAGACCAGGCCCATCACAACACAGCTCTACTAGACCAGGCCCATCACAACACAGCTAAACTAGAACAGACCCAACACAACACAGCTCTACTAGACCAGGCCCAATACAACACAGATTTACCAGACCAGACCCGCCTCAGGACAGCACGACTAGACCCGTCCCATCATAACACAGCTCAACTAGACCAGGCCCATCACAACACAGCTCTACTAGACCAGGCCCATCACAACACAGCTCTACTAGACCAGGCCCAACACAACACAGGTTTACCAGACCAGACCTGCCACAGGACAGCACAACTAGACCTGTCCAATCACAACACAGCTCTACTAGACCTGGCCCATCACAACACAGCTCTACTAGACCCGGCCCATCACAAGACAGCTCTACTAGACCCAGCCCATCACAACACAACTCTACTAGACCTGGCCCATCACAACACAGCTCTACTAGACCTGGCCCGTCACAACACATCTCTACTAGACCTGGCCCATCACAACACAGCTCTACTAGACCTGGCCCGTCACAACACAGCTCTACTAGACCTGGCCCATCACAACACAGCTCTACTAGACCTGGCCCATCACAACACAGCTCTACTAGACCAGGCCCATCAAAACACAGCTCTACCAGACCCATCACAACACAGCTCTACTAGACCCGGCCCATCACAACACAGCTCTACTAGACCCGGCCCATCACAACACATCTCTACTAGACCAGGCCCATCACAACACAGCTCAACTAGACCAGATCCATCACAACACAGCTCTACTAGACCTGGCCCATCACAACACAGCTCTACTAGAACTGGCCCATCACAACACAGCTCTACTAGACCAGGCCCATCACAATACAGCTCTACTCGACCAGGCCCATCACAACACAGCTCTACTAGACCAGGCCCATCACAACACAGCTCTACTAGACCAGGCCCATCACAATACAGCTCTACTCGACCAGGCCCATCACAATACAGCTCTACTAGACCAGGCCCATCACAACTCAGCTCTACTGGACCTGGCCCATCACAATACAGCTCTACTAGACCTGGCCCATCACAATACACCTCTACTAGGCCAGGCCCATCACAACACAGCTCAACTAGACCAGACCCATCACAACACAGCTCTACTAGACCTGGCCCATCACAACACAGCTCTACTAGACCAGGCCCATCACAACACAGCTCTACTAGACCTGGCCCATCACAACACAGCTCTACTAGACCAGGCCCATCACAACACAGCTCTACTAGACCCGGCCCATCACAACACAGCTCTACTAGACCCGGCCCATCACAACACAGCTCTACTAGACCTGGCCCATCACAACACAGCTCTACTCGACCTGACCCATCACAACACAGCTCTACTAGACCAGACCCATCACAACACATCTCTACTCGACCTGGCCCATCACAACACAGCTCTACTAGACCAGAACCATCACAACACTGCTCTACGAGACCCGGCCCATCACAACACAGCTCTACTAGACCTGGCCCATCACAACACATCTCTACTAGACCAGGCCCATCACAACGCATCTCTACTAGACCAGACCCATCACAACACAGCTCTACTAGACCAGACCCATCACAACACTGCTCTACTAGACCAGGCCCATCACAACACAGCTCTACTAGACCTGGCCCATCACAACACAGCTCTACTAGACCAGACCCATCACAACACTGCTCTACTAGACCAGGCCCATCACAACACAGCTCTACTAGACCTGGCCCATCACAACACAGCTCTACTAGACCAGGCCCAACACAACACAGATTTACCAGACCAGACCTGCCACAGGACAGCACAACTAGACCTGTCCAATCACAACACAGCTCTACTAGACCTGGCCCATCACAACACAGCTCTACTAGACCCGGCCCATCACAAGACAGCTCTACTAGACCCAGCCCATCACAACACAACTCTACTAGACCTGGCCCATCACAACACAGCTCTACTAGACCTGGCCCATCACAACACAGCTCTACTAGACCTGGCCCGTCACAACACATCTCTACTAGACCTGGCCCATCACAACACAGCTCTACTAGACCTGGCCCATCACAACACAGCTCTACTAGACCAGGCCCATCAAAACACAGCTCTACCAGACCCATCACAACACAGCTCTACTAGACCCGGCCCATCACAACACAGCTCTACTAGACCCGGCCCATCACAACACAGCTCTACTAGACCAGGCCCATCACAACACATCTCTACTAGACCAGGCCCATCACAACACAGCTCAACTAGACCAGATCCATCACAACACAGCTCTACTAGACCTGGCCCATCACAACACAGCTCTACTAGAACTGGCCCATCACAACACAGCTCTACTAGACCAGGCCCATCACAATACAGCTCTACTCGACCAGGCCCATCACAATACAGCTCTACTAGACCAGGCCCATCACAACACAGCTCTACTAGACCAGGCCCATCACAACACAGCTCTACTAGACCTGGCCCATCACAACACAGCTCTACTAGACCAGGCCCATCACAACACAGCTCTACTGGACCTGGCCCATCACAATACAGCTCTACTAGACCTGGCCCATCACAATACACCTCTACTAGGCCAGGCCCATCACAACACAGCTCAACTAGACCAGATCCATCACAACACAGCTCTACTAGACCTGGCCCATCACAACACAGCTCTACTAGACCTGTCCCATCACAACACAGCTCTATTAGACCCAGCCCATCACAACACAGCTCTACTAGACCAGGCCCATCACAACACAGCTCTACTAGACCCGGCCCATCACAACACAGCTCTACTAGACCCGGCCCATCACAACACAGCTCTACTAGACCTGGCCCATCACAACACAGCTCTACTAGACCTGGCCCATCACAACACAGCTCTACTAGACCAGACCCATCACAACACTGCTCTACGAGACCCGGCCCATCACAACACAGCTCTACTAGACCTGGCCCATCACAACACTGCTCTACTAGACCTGGCCCATCACAACACATCTCTACTCGACCTGGCCCATCACAACACAGCTCTACTAGACCAGACCCATCACAACACTGCTCTACTAGACCTGGCCCATCACAACACATCTCTACTCGACCTGGCCCATCACAACACAGCTCTACTAGACCAGGCCCATCACAACACATCTCTACTCGACCAGGCCCATCACAACACAGCTCTACTAGACCAGACCCATCACAACACTGCTCTACTAGACCAGGCCCATCACAACACAGCTCTACTAGACCTGGCCCATCACAACACAGCTCTACTAGACCAGACCCATCACAACACTGCTCTACTAGACCAGGCCCATCACAACACAGCTCTACTAGACCTGGCCCATCACAACACAGCTCAACTAGACCAGATCCATCACAACACATCTCTACTAGACCAGACCCATCACAACACATCTCTACTCGACCTGGCCCATCACAACACAGCTCTACTAGACCAGAACCATCACAACACTGCTCTACGAGACCCAGCCCATCACAACACAGCTCTACTAGACCTGGCCCATCACAACACATCTCTACTAGACCAGGCCCATCACATCTCTACTAGACCAGACCCATCACAACACATCTCTACTAGACCTGGCCCATCACAACACAGCTCTACTAGACCAGACCCATCACAACACTGCTCTACTAGACCAGGCCCATCACAACACATCTCTACTAGACCAGGCCCATCACAACACAGCTCAACTATACCAGATCCATCACAACCCAGCTCTACTAGACCTGGCCCATCACAACACAGCTCAACTAGAACTGGCCCATCACAACACAGCTCTACTAGACCTGGCCCATCACAACACAGCTCTACTAGACCCGGCCCATCACAACACAGCTCTACTAGACCTGGCACATCACAACACATCTCTACTAGACCAGGCCCATCACAACACATCTCTACTAGACCAGGCCCATCACAACACAGCTCTACTAGACCTGGCCCATCACAACACACCTCTAGTAGGCCAGGCCCATCACAACACAGCTCAACTAGACCAGACACATCACAACACAGCTCTAGACAGTCCCTTTAATTCACACACACACACACACACACACACACACACACGCACGCACGCACACACACACACACACACACACACACACACACACACACACACACACACACACACACACACACACACACAGGGTTGCAGATTGCATTGTACTTATTTTATGTGCAATCTTATTCCATTCTTATTCATTTGTTAACAACTATTCTTAATTTTATTGACACCGGTATTATAATAATAATTATATGTAATGGTGTGTGTGTGTGCACGTGTATGTGCATGTATGTGTGTATGTGTCCATCACAAAGCTTGATTCTGCACTTAGTTTGACCAGTTTAGTCGATATATAATATGTAATTTTGAAGTTTTGATGCGCAACTGTTCGGGACCAGAAGTCATTTTGGATGCATTTCAGCTGAAAGTCGTAGCATATGCTACTATAAGGTCACACAAACTGAAACATAACGATATATTAGGTAAGTATGACTCCTTCCACTACATTCTGATCGAAGACCATCAAAGGTAAGGGAATATTTATGTTGTAATTTTGTATTTCTGTTGACTCCAACATAGCGGAGAAATATTGCTTACGTCTGAGCGCCGTCTCAGATTATTGCATAGTGAACTAATTCTGTAACGTTAAAAATAAATGTGGCACAGCGGTTGCATTAAGAAGCAGTGTATCTTTCTAACTATATGTAGAACATGTATATTTAGTCAAAGTTTATGATGTTTATTTCTGTTATCTGGCGGAGCTATCTATAATTTCTGTGGACATTTTTGAGCATTTTGTGAACATGGTGTCAATGTAAACGGAGATTTATGGCTATAAATGGCATATTATTGAAAAAAACATAAATGTACTGTGTAACATGTCCTATTACTGTCATCTGATGAAGATTTTCAAAAGGTTAGTGAATTATTTTTCTGTGTTATGTGCTATGTTTTTGCCGTAAAACATTGTAGAAATCTGACATGCTGGGTAGATGAACAAGGTGTTTATCTTTCATTTGAGCTATTGGACTTGTTAATGTGTGGAGGTTAAATATTTCTAACAATATTTTTGCTTTCTGTGCGCCACCATTACATTGAGCGGGGGGGTGTGGTACCCCCTGGGGAACCTGTACCGTTAACAGGTTCTATAACCACCTAAAAGGAAGCGATTCCCAAACCTTCTGTTACGTTCCCCAGTTTATGTGTTGTAGTTGGTGTATTTGCATGTGTTTATTTCAGGAAATGGCTTCCTGAAATCCCTCAAGCAGCTGATTGGTCGACTCCATGGCTAATTGGAGAGCTGCCCCCGCCCCCTCGTCAAGACGCAGCTGTCTCCAGTTACACATTCATGCTGAAGCTATATAAAAGCCAGTGTTCTGTTCAGGAGGTTCATTGCTGGGGATCATTGCTGGGAGGTCATTGCAGAGAGATTGAATGTGATAGAGAATCATTGCTGAGAGAGGAGGCTGATGGCTGGGATCATTTACTATGTTAGTTGTTGGTAGCAGTTGGTATGTTCAGTGAGTTTGTTGCTCAGATAGAGCTTATTTGATGTCCTTTGTTTCTTAGTTTGTTTGAGAAATTATTTGTTCTCCTGTTTCATTTGTTCCCAGGGGGGGAAGGGGAAGGCACTTAGGGAGTGCTTAGGTAAGAGGCCCGCGGGCATACATATACCCGTAGCATATTCACGATCTAGGCACACTAGGTAAGACCTGGGCGGACCACCCCTGTATGTATGTTAACACGTGTCCCATGCCAATAAAGCTCCTTGAATTGAATTGAGAGACAAAGAGACAGAGACCGAGAGACAGAGACCGAGAGAGAGAGACCGAGAGAGAGAGAGAGAGACAGAGAGAGAGACTGAGAGAGAGAGACTGAGAGAGAGAGACTGAGAGAGAGAGAGACCGAGAGAGAGTGTGTGTGTGTGTCAGGGGCGTTGTTCCTGCTCTATGTCCATGTGAGGGATTGTGTTCCTCTTTAAGCTACGTATTTTCTGAGTTTAGGTGCTTTCAGCCCACACACACACACCTCTCTGTGCAACCCTCTCCCTCCCTCCCACCCCAGCAAGTGGGTCTCTCCTTCCTGCCCCCAGAAATGTGGTGTCCTAGAAAAGCGCTGCCCTTGGTTCCTTTGTGTACAAATGAGACAAAGTAGATGAGAGCTCCAATCCAATTCCCCTCCGACAGAATTAATACAGAGCCTAATAATGGCCTTCAGGGCATAGCCCTCAACTAGAAGGAATAGAGAGAAGGGAAAAGAACACTAGATTAGAAGCCTTGTCCCACTAAAACAGGGCCTTTTGCTTCCTTTGATATTTTAAGCAGAAATTGTGCACCAATATTGAATTTAAGCTTGTTATATTAAATTGAGTGCCCTTTAATATAGACCACATTAATTATTCAATAAATCTGGAAAACTGAGCGGGTCCCTAAACGTCTTCCAATTGGCCTAGTGTCGTCCGGGTTAGGGAGGGTTTGGCCGGTAGGGATATCCTTGTCTCATCGCGCACCAGCGACTCCTATGGCGGGCCGGGCGCAGTGCACGCTGACCAGGTCGCCAGGTGCACAGTGTTTCCTCCGACACATGGCTGGCTTCCAGGTTGGATGCACGCTGTGTTAAAAAGCAGTGAGGCTTGGTTGGGTTGTGTTTGGGAGGACGCATGGCTTTCGACCTTTGTCTCTCCCGAGCCCGTCCGGGAGTTGTAGCGATGAGACAAGATAGTAATTACTAACAATTGGAAACCATGAATTTGGGGAGAAAAAAGGAGGTAAAATGTAAATTTAAAATTTAAAAAGGCACCAAATTGGTCGAAAAATTCCCGTCATGTAAGCCACAAAAATGATACTTAACTACTAATTCAAGAGATCATAAAATGCCCTGTGTGGCACCTTCATATCAAACCAGTTGGCTCCTCCATTCGGCCTACAGATGTCGGATCTTAATTTGACCAGTTTCATCAGGAGTGAAATAATCCTGCAGCAGGAGGATTCGATTATAAAAATGTAAAAAAGTGATAATTCCTAACGGGAAATTTGTTTTCATAGGCTACAGGATGTAGTTTATGTGTGAGATCGAGTGATAGACAGAAAACTGCAGGTTTTCAGTGAATTTATGTAAATCATGAGGATCATTTGAATTTCCTGCAGTGCAGCAAAAATGCTCTGCAATGACAGAATGATCAAATTAAGATATGACATTTGTAGCCTACTGTACATAAACTACTGGTTTGAAATGTTTTTGACTGAGTCCGAATCCATGCCCCTGGGTTGGTAGGCCTATCACACACACACAAACACGTACACTGATTCTGTACATCAGGGGTGTCGAATGTATTTCCCTGCGGGCAACATTCAATGTCCGGGGTGCCGCACTTAAAATGTGTTACATTTCCTCGCCCTCCAAATGAGCTAAAATAGTTAGAGACTATAAATATATGTTCATGATCATTTCTACACAGTATCGATTTCTTTTCAGTCATTTTAATGTCGGTTGAGATAGTTTTTTTCCAGATTTTTTGTTGTTTGCTGTTTACTCAAACCACCTTCTACGGGCATTGAGTTTGACACGTGCTGTACATGATTGTGTACATGAGTGTGAACATGTAAATCTCACCAGGCCATGTGGAGGTTTGGTTAGTGCAAGACAGGCGTATTCTGACTTGGCTGGGGATGTGCTTGGTAGTTAGCTAGATTCTATAGGTTTCAGCTACTTCAAATTAATACATCTCTGTCAGTTATAGCAGGCCTATCTGCATAGTTACAGAGCATTCAGAAAGCATTCATACCCCTTGACTCATTCCATATTCTGTTGAGTTAAAGCCTGAATTCAAAATGGATAAAAAAATATATAATACCCCATAATGATAAATCAATAATACCACCAGTAACAACCAGTAACAACTAACAACCCATGTAGGCTACCACAAGTAGCAACTAACAACTAACAAGCCATATAGGATACCACCAGTAACAACTAACAACCCATGTAGGATACCACCAGTAACAACTAACAACCCATGTAGACTACCACAAGCAACAACTAACAACCCATGTAGACTACCACAAGTAACAACTAACAACCCATGTAGACTACCACAAGTAAACAACTAACAACCCATGTAGGATACCACCAGTAACAACTAACAACCCATGTAGACTACCACAAGTAAACAACTAACAACCCATGTAGGATACCACCAGTAACAACTAACAACCCATGTAGACTACCACAAGTAACAACTAACAACCCATGTAGGATACCACCAGTAACAACCTTCAACCCATATAGGATACCACCAGTAACAACTAACAACCCATGTAGAATACCACAAGTAGCAGCTAACAACCCATATAGGATACCACCAGTAACAACTAACAACCCATGTAGACTACCACAAGTAACAACGAACAAACCATATAGGATACCACCAGTAACAACCTTCAACCCATATAGGATACCACCAGTAACAACTAACACCCCATGTAGGCTACTACAAGTAACAACAAGCAACCCATATAGGATACCACCAGTAACAACTAACAACCCATATAGGATACCACCAGTAACAACTAACAACCCATGTAGACTACCACAAGTAACAACTAACAACCCATATAGGATACCACCAGTAACAACTAACAACCCATGTAGACTACCACCAGTAACAACTAACAACCCATATAGGATACCACCAGTAACAACTAACAACCCATGTAGGCTACCACAAGTAGCAACTAACAACCCATATAGGATACCACCAGTGACAACTAACAACCCATGTAGACTACCACCAGTAACAACTAACAACCCATTTAGGATACCACCAGTAACAACTAACAACCCATATAGGATACCACCAGTAACAACTAACAACCCATGTAGACTACCACCAGTAACAAATAACAACCCATTTAGGATACCACCAGTAAAAACGAATAACCCATGTAGGCTACCACAAGTAGCGACTAACAACCCATATAGGATACCACCAGTAACAACTAACAACCCATGTAGACCACCACCAGTAACAACTAATAACCCATATAGGATACCACCAGTAACAACCAACAACCCATGTAGACTACCACCAGTAACAACTAACAACCCATATAGGATACCACCAGTAACAACTAACAACCCATGTAGGCTACCACAAGTAGCAACTAACAACCCATATAGGATACCAGCAGTAACAACTAACAACCCATGTAGGCTACCACAAGTAGCAACTAACAACCCATATAGGATACCACCAGTAACAACTAACAACCCATGTAGACCACCACAAGTAGCAACTAACAACCCATATAGGATACCACCAGTAACAACTAACAACCCATGTAGGCTACCACAAGTAACAACGAACAACCCATATAGGATACCACCAGTAACAACTAACAACCCATATAGGATACCACCAGTAACAACTAACAACCCATGTAGACTACCACAAGTAACAACTAACAACCCATATAGGATACCACCAGTAACAACTAACAACCCATATAGGATACCACCAGTAACAACTAACAACCCATATAGTATACCACCAGTAACAACTAACAACCCATGTAGACTACCACCAGTAACAACTAACAACCCATGTAGACTACCACCAGTAACAAATAACAACCCATATAGGATACCACCAGTAACAACTAACAACCCATGTAGGCTACCACAAGTAGCAACTAACAACCCATATAGGATACCACCAGTAACAACTAACACCCCATGTAGGCTACTACAAGTAACAACAAGCAACCCATATAGGATACCACAAGTAGCAACTAACACCCCATATAGGATACCACCAGTAACAACTAACAACCCATGTAGACCACCACCAGTAGCAACGAACAACTTGGGAAACATTATGCTATAAATTCACTTTTGTGCACCCTCAAAAAAGTTAAACTTTTCAACAGTTATCTTGAAGTTGGTGGTAGCAGTGGTTAGGATGCAACTTGAATGTCTGCAAAAATGACTGACAAAAACAAACAAACAATGAACAAAAATGCATTTCACTTAGGAACTCTAAATCAAACTGAACTTAATTCAAAACCTGATTCAGGAGGAAACAGGCTGTGGGCATGCCTACTGTGAAGGGTCCATCTTATTTGGGATCCTTGGGATATTCCTACCCATTGAAGTTGAAATTGAAAATGGTACGGTAAGGGTTAATATCTATATCTATTCTACTCCGTCTATCTAAGGTCTTTGAAAGCCAAGATAACAAACAGATCACCAACCATTTCTAATCTCACCGTACCTTCTCCACTGTGCAATCTGGTTTCAGAGATGGTCATGGGTGCACCTCAGCCACGCTCAAGGTACTAAACAATATCATAACCGCCATCAATAAGAGACATTACTGTGCAGCCTTATTCATCGACCTGGCCAAGGCTTTCGACTCTGTCAATCACCACATTCTTATTGGCAGACTCAACAGCCTTGGTTTCTCAAATTATTGCCTCGGTTGGTTCACCAACTACTTCTCCGATAGAGTTCAGTACGTCAAATCGGAGGGCCTGTTGTCCGGACCTCTGACAGTCTCCTTGGGGGTGCCACAGGGTTCAATTCTCGGGCCGACTCTCTTCTCTGTATACATCAATGATGTCGCTCTTGCTGCGGGTGATTCCCTGATCCACTTCTACGCAGATGACACCATCCTGTATAACTCTGGCCCTTCTTTGGACACCGTGGTAACTAACCTCCAGATGAGATTCACCGCCATACAATACTCCTTTATTGGCCTCCAACTGCTCTTAAAATGCTAGTAAAACTAAATGCATGCTCTTCAACCGATCGCTGCCCGCACCTGCCCGCCCATCCAGCATAACTACTCTGGGCGGTACTGACCTAGAATATGTGGACAACTACAAATACCTAGGTGTCTGGTTAGGCTGTAAACTCTCCTTCCAGACTCATCTCCAATCCAAAATCAAATCTAGAATTGGCTTCCTATTTCACAACAAAGCATCCTTCACTCATGCTGCCAAACATACCTTCGTAAAACTGACCATCCTACCGATCCTCGACTTCGACGATGTCATTTACAAAATAGCCTCCAACCCTCTACTCAGGAAACTGGATGCCATCCGTTTTGTCACCAAAGCCCCATATACTACCCACCAGTACGACCTGTATGCTCTCGTTGGCTGGGACTTGCTTCATATCCGTCGCCAAACCCACTGGCTCCAGGTCATCTACAAGTCTCTGCTAGGTAAAGCCCCGCCTTATCTCAGCTCACTGGTCACGATAGCAGCACCCACCCGTAGCACACACTCCAGCAGGTATATGTCACTGGTTACCCCCAAAGCCAATTCTTCCATTGGCCAACTCTCCTTCCAGTTCTCTGTTGCCAACGCCTGGAACGAACTGCAAAAATCTCTGAAGCTGGAGACTCTTACCTCCCTCACTAGCTTTAAGCACCAGCTGTCAGAGCAGCTCACAGATCACTGCACCTGTATATATACACTTTGCACCCCAGTATCTCTACTTCCACATTCATCTTCTGCACATCCTACCATTCCAGTGTTTAATTACAATATTGTAATTACTTTGCCACCATGGCCTATTTATTGCCTTTCCTCTCTTATCCTACCTCATTTGCACATACTGTATATAGACTTTTTCAACTGTATCATTGACTGTATGTATGTTTATTCCATGTGTAACTCTGTCCTGTTATGTGTCGAACTGCATTGCTTTATCTTGGCCAGGTTTCAGTTGTAAATGAGAACTTGTTCTCAACTTGCCTACCTGGTTAAATAAAGGTGAAATAAAAATTAATTAATTAAAAGGTTAGGGCAGGGTCAGAGTTATGGTTAAGTTTAGGGTACAGGTTAAGGCTAGGGTTTAGGATAGGGGCGTTCCACGGATCCTGATAGCACTGGCCTACTGTGAAGTCAAAAACAGTTTATCCACATCTCTCCCCACCAGAGAAACAAGAATAACACAGTTGAGGTGTCATAATACCAATAAAACCTAGTGGTCAAACAGGAAAATGGTTTCAATAATTTTTACATAATTAATTTATCCCATAGGGAATTTTAGAAACATTTAAAATAAGAGCTTTGTTTTGTGTCGGCTGGCATGATGTTTTGATTACCATGTCAATCTCTCTCTGACAAGGTGATGTTGCGTTTATATTTTGGTTCAGTATACACTACCAGTTAAAAGTTTGGACACACCTACTCATTCAGGGGCTTTTCATTATTTTTTACTATTTTCTACATTGTAGAATAATAGTGAAGAGATCAAAACTATGAAATAAACATATGTAGTAACCAAAAAAAGTGTTAAACAAATCAAATATATTTATATTTGAGATTCTTTAAAGTAGCCACACTTTGCCTTGATGATAGCTCAAATAAAATGTTATTGGTCACATAGACATGGTTAGCAGATGTTATTGGTCACATAGACATGGTTACCAGATGTTATTGGTCACATAGACATGGTTAGCAGATGTTATTGGTCACATAGACATGGTTAGCAGATGTTATTGGTCACATAGACATGGTTAGCAGATGTTATTGGTCACATAGACATGGTTAGCAGATGTTATTGGTCACATAGACATGGTTAGCAGATGTTATTGGTCACATAGACATGGTTAGCAGATGTTATTGGTCACATAGACATGGTTAGCAGATGTTATTGGTCACATAGACATGGTTAGCAGATGTTATTGGTCACATAGACATGGTTAGCAGATGTTATTGGTCACATAGACATGGTTAGCAGATGTTATTGGTCACATAGACATGGTTAGCAGATGTTATTGGTCACATAGACATGGTTAGCAGATGTTATTGGTCACATAGACATGGTTAGCAGATGTTATTGGTCACATAGACATGGTTAGCAGATGTTATTGGTCACATTGAGAGTTTAGCGAAATGCTTGTGCTTCTAGTTGACAGTGCAGTAATATCAGTAATATCTAGTATATTACCTAATACACACAAATCTAAAGAGGTGAATGAGAATATGTACATGTAAGTATATGGATGAGCGAAGGCCGAGCGGCATAGGCAAGGTGCAATAGATGGTATAAAATACAGTATATACAGTACAAATGATATGAGTACTCTAAGATATGTAAATATTATTCAAGTGGCATTATTTAGAGTGCATTGTATAAAGTGACTGGTGATCCATTTATTAAAGTGGCCAGTGATTGGGTCTCCATGTAGGCAGCAGCCTCTCCGAGTTAGTGATTGTTGTTTAGCAGTCTGATGGCCTTGAGATAGAAGCTGTTTCTCAGTCAGCTTTGATGCACCTGTACTGACTTTGCCTTCTAGTGGTGTGAGCAGGCAGTGGCTCGGGTGGTTGATGTCCTTGATGATCTTTCCGGCCTTCCTATGACATCGGATACTGTAGGTGTTATGGAGGGCAGGTAGTTTGCCCCCAGTGATGCGTTGTGCAGACCGCACCACCCTCTGGAGAGCCTTGCGTTTGAGGGAGGTGCAGTTGCCATACCAGGCTGTGAAACAGCCCAACAGGATGCTCTCGATTGTGCATCTGTTGAAGTTTGTCAGGGTTTTGAGTGACAAGCCAAATTCCTTCAGCCTCCTGAGGTTGAAGAGGGGCTGTTGCGCCTTCTTTGGCACACTGCCTGTGTGTGTGGACCATTTCAGCTTGTCTGTGATGTGTACGACAAGGAACTTAAAACTTTCCACCCTCTCCACTGCTGTCCCTTCGATGTGGATGGGGAGGTGCTCCCTCTGCTGTTTCCTGAAGTCCACGATCAGCTCCTTTGTTTTGTTGACATTGAGTGAGAGGTTGCTTTCCTGACACCACACTCCGAGTCCCCCCCCATCTCTTCCCTGTAGGCTGTCTCGTCGTTGTTGGTAATCAAGCCCACGACTGTTGTGTCGTCTGCAATGACTGAGTTGGAGGTGTGCATGGCCACGCAGTCGTGGGTGAGGAGTACAGGAGTGGGATGAGCACGCACCCTTGTATTGCCCCAGTGTTGAGGGTCAGTGAAGTGGAGATGTTGTTTCCTACCTTCACCACAATTGGGTCCCGTCAGAAAGTCCAGGACCCAATTGCACAGGGCAGGGTTGATACCCAGGGCCTCCAGCTTGATGATGAGCTTGGAGGGTACTATGATGCTGAATGCTGAGCTGTAGTCAATGAACAGCATTCTAACATAGGTATTCCCTTTGTCCAAATGGGATAGGGCAGTGTGCAGTGTGATGGCGATTGCGTTGCCTGTGTACCTGTTGTGCCTGTGTACCTGTTGGGGCGGTATGCAAACTGAAGTGGGTCTATGGTGGTCGGTAAGGTGGAGGTGATATGATCCTTGACTAGTTTCGCAAAGCACTTCATGATGACAGAAGTGAGGGCTAAGGGGCGGTAGTCATTTAGTTCAGTCATCTTTGCCTTCTTGGACGCAGGAACAGTGGTTGCCACCTTGAAGCATGTGGGGACAACAGACTGGGATAGGGAGCGATTGAATATGTCCGTAAACACACCAGCCAGCTGGTCTGTGCATGCTTTGAGGACATGGCAAGGGATGCCGTCTGGGCCAGGAGCCTTGCGGGGGTTAACACGTTTAAATGTTTTACTCACGTCAGCCACGGAGAAGGAGAGAGCGGGGGGTGCAGTCCTTGTTAGGGGGCCGCGACGGTGGCATTGTATTATCCTCAAAGCGGGCAAAGAAGGTGTTTAGTTTGTCTGGAAGCGTGACGTCCGTGTCCGTGACGTGGCTGGTTTTCTTTTTGTGGTCCGTGATTTCCTGTAGACCCTTCCACCTACGTCTCGTGTCTGAGCCATTGAATTGCGACTCCACCTTGTCCCTGTACTGGCATTTCATTTGTTAGATTGCCTCGTGGAGGGAATAACTACACTGTTTATATTCAGACATATTCCCATACCTCTATCCATGGTTAAATGCACATTCACTTTTGCGCGAATGCCGCCATCCATCCACGGTTTCTGGTTAGGGTAGGTTTTAATAGTCACAGTGGGTACAACATCTCTAATGCACTTCCTTATAAACTCACTCACGGAGTCAGTGTATATGTCAATGTTGTTCTCTGAGGCTGACCGGAACAGCTTTCCGCACTCTTTGCATTCTCTCAACCAGCTTCATTTATTTATTTATTTATTTTTAAACTTTATTTATACAGGTTTTTCTCATTGAGATAACATCTCTTTTTCAAGAGAGACCTGCTCCAATAGCAGCAGGGGGAACACCGTTTCAGACATAAACTAACTATAGATTAACGTACAGTACAACAATTACACACAACGTAACAAAAACAAAAGACTTAAAACAGCTGTGCTAAAGACAATTACACTCTTCTATGATATTTACATCGATCAAGTGTTAAAACTCCACCAACGAAACCAGATCATCGCATTTTTAAATGTTCAGGAGAGAATTCCAGGACCACGGAACTGAGTACACTAAAACAATTTCTACAATGACCTGTTCTCATTTTTGGTACTGTTAAAAGCAAATGAAAATGGGACTGTGATATTTATTTACCGACCTGGTTAAAAAAGAACAGAGATAAAATATAATTTGACACAATATGGCCTTATAAATCAGTGATCAGTGTTGAAGCCTACACAAGGTCAATGACAACCAGCCAACAGATATCACAATGATGTGTTAGACTTTTCTGAACTGTAATGAACCAGAGGGCCGCATGATATACTGAATCAAGTGCTCTCAGGGTAGTGGCTGAGGCCTGCATATACACTACCGTTCAAAAGTTTGGGGTCACATAGAAATGTCCTTGTTTTTGAAAGAAAAGCACATTTTTTTGTCCATTAAAATAACATCAAATTGATCAGAAATACAGACATTGTTCATGTTGTAAATGACTATTATAGCTTGAAACAGCTGATTCTTTATGAATATCTACAGCTGAAGTTGGAAGTTGACATACAATTTAGCCAAATACATTTAAACTCAGCTTTTCACAATTCCTGACATTTCATCCTAGTAAATATTCCCTGTCTTAGGTCAGTTAGGATGACCACTTTATTTTAAGAATGGGAAATGTCAGAATAATAGCAGAGATAATTATTTATTTAAACTTTAATTTATTTCTTCACATTCCCAGTTGGTCAGAAGTGTACATACACTCAATTAGTATTTGGTGGCATTGCCTTTAAATTGTTAAAGTTGTTAAATTGTTTTTTTAAAAATGTACCTTTATTTAACCAGGTACGCCAGTTGAGAACAAGTTCTCATTTACAACTGCGACCTGGACAAGATAAAGCAAAGCAGTGTGACACAAACAACAACACAGAGTTAGAGATACTAGGGTGCAAAAGAGCAAGAGGGTAAGTAATAATATGGGGATGAGGTAGTTGGGTGCGCTATTTAAAGATAGGCTGTGTGCAGGTACAGTGAGCAGGTACAGTGATCGGTAAGCTGCTCTGACAGCAGATGCTTAAAATTAGGGTGGGAGATATAAGACTCCAGCTTCAGAGATTTTTGCAATTCGTTCCAGTCATTGGTAGCAGAGAACTGGAAGGAAAGGAGACCAAAGGAAGTTTTGGCTTTGGGGATGACCAGTGCAATATACCTTCTGGAGCGGGTGCTATGGGTGGGTGTTGCTATCGTGACCAGTGAGCTGAGATAAGGCGGGGTTTTACCTAGCAAAGACTTATAGATGACCTGGAGCCAGTGGGGTGGAGAGTGATATGTAATGAGGGCCAGCCAACGAGATCATACAGAACGCAGTGGTGGGTAATATATGGGGCTTTGGTTATAAAACGGATGGCACTGTGATAGACTGCATCCAATTTGCTGAGCAGAGTGTTGGAGGCCATTTTGTAAATTACATCGCCGAAGTCGAGGATTGGTAGGATAGTCAGGTTTACAAGGGTATGTTTGGCTGCATGAGTCAAACTTGGGTCAAATGTTTCGTGTAGCCTTCCACAAGCTTCCCACAAAAAGTTGGGTGAATGTTGGCCCATTCCTCCTGACAGAGCTGGTGTAACTGAGTCAGGTAGGCCTCCTTGCTCACACACACTTTTTCAGTTCTGCCCACAAACTTTCTTTGGAATTGAGGTCAGGGCTTTGTGATGGCCACTCCATACCTTGACTTTGTTGTCCTTAAGCCATTTTGCAACAACATTGGAAGTATGCTTGGGGTCAGCGTCCATTTGGAAGATCCATTTGCGACCAAGCTTTAACTTCCTGACTGATGTCTTGAGATGTTGCTTCAATATATCCACATACTTTTCCTCACACATGATGCCATCTATTTTGTGCACCAGTCCCTCCTGCAGCAAAGCACCCCCACAACATGATGCTGCCACCCCGGTTCTTCACTTTTGGGATTGTGTTCTTCGGCTTGCAATCTCCCCCTTTTTCCTCCAAACATAACGATGGTCATTATGGCCCAACAGTTCTACTATTGGTTCATCAGACCAGAGGATATTTCTCCTAAAAGTACGATATTTGTCCCCATGTGCAGTTATAAACCGTAGTCTGGCTTTTTTATGGGAGTTTTGGAGCAGTGGCTTCTTTCTTGCTGAGCGGCCTTTCAGGTTATGTCGATATAGGACTCGTTTTACTGTTGTCACGCCCTGGCAATAGAGAGGCTTTTTATTCTCTATTTTGGTTAGGCCAGGGTGTGACTAGGGTGGGCATTCTATGTCCTTTTTTCTATGTTTTGAATTTCGATGTCTTGGCCTGGTATGGTTCTCAATCAGGGACAGCTATCTATCTTGTCTCTGATTGAGAACCATACTTAGGTACCCTTTTCCCCCACCTGTTTTGTGGGAAGTTAACTTTGTCTTTGTTCAGGGCACATAGCCCAAAGCTTCACGGTTTGTCTTTGTTCAGGGCACATAGCCCAAAGCTTCACGGTTTGTCTTTGTTCAGGGCACATAGCCCAAAGCTTCACGGTTTGTCTTTGTTCAGGGCACATAGCCCAAAACATCACGGTTTGTCTTTGTTCAGGGCACATAGCCCAATGCTTCACGGTTTGTAGTTGTTCAGGGCACGTAAGCACAAATATTCACGGTTTGTCTTTGTTCAGGGCACATAGCCCAAAGCTTCACGGTTTGTAGTTGTTCAGGGCACATAGCCCTAAGCTTCACGGTTTGTAGTTGTTCAGGGCACATAGCCCAAAGCTCACGGTTTGTCTTTGTTCAGGGCACATAGCCCAAAGCTTCACGGTTTGTAGTTGTTCAGGGCACATAGCCTAAAGATTCACGGTTTGTCTTTGTTCAGGGCACATAGCCCAAAGCTTCACGGTTTGTCTTTGTTCATGGCACATAGCCCAAAGCTTCACGGTTTGTCTTTGTTCAGGGCACATAGCCCAATGCTTCACGGTTTGTAGTTGTTCAGGGCACGTAAGCACAAAGATTCACGGTTTGTCTTTGTTCAGGGCACATAGCCCAAAGCTTCACGGTTTGTAGTTGTTCAGGGCACATAGCCCTAAGCTTCACGGTTTGTAGTTGTTCAGGGCACATAGCCCAAAGCTCACGGTTTGTCTTTGTTCAGGGCACATAGCCCAAAGCTTCACGGTTTGTAGTTGTTCAGGGCACATAGCCTAAAGCTTCACGGTTTGTAGTTGTTCAGGGCACATAGCCTAAAGATTCACGGTTTGTCTTTGTTCAGGGCACATAGCCCAAAGCTCACGGTTTGTCTTTGTTCAGGGCACATAGCCCAAAGCTTCACGGTTTGTAGTTGTTCAGGGCACATAGCCCAAAGCTTCACGGTTTGTAGTTGTTCAGGGCACATAGCCTAAAGATTCACGGTTTGTCTTTGTTCAGGGCACATAGCCCAAAGCTTCACGGTTTGTAGTTGTTCAGGGCACATAGCCCAAAGCTTCACGGTTTGTAGTTGTTCAGGGCACATAGCCTAAAGATTCACGGTTTGTCTTTGTTCAGGGCACATAGCCTAAAGATTCACGGTTTGTAGTTGTTCAGGGCACATAGCCCTAAGCTTCACGGTTTGTAGTTGTTCAGGGCACATAGCCCTAAGCTTCACGGTTTGTAGTTGTTCAGGGCACATAGCCCAAAGCTCACGGTTTGTCTTTGTTCAGGGCACATAGCCCAAAGCTTCACGGTTTGTAGTTGTTCAGGGCACATAGCCCAAAGCTTCACGGTTTGTAGTTGTTCAGGGCACATAGCCTAAAGATTCACGGTTTGTCTTTGTTCAGGGCACATAGCCCAAAGCTCACGGTTTGTCTTTGTTCAGGGCACATAGCCCAAAGCTTCACGGTTTGTAGTTGTTCAGGGCACATAGCCCAAAGCTTCACGGTTTGTAGTTGTTCAGGGCACATAGCCTAAAGATTCACGGTTTGTCTTTGTTCAGGGCACATAGCCCAAAGCTTCACGGTTTGTAGTTGTTCAGGGCACATAGCCCAAAGCTTCACGGTTTGTAGTTGTTCAGGGCACATAGCCTAAAGATTCACGGTTTGTCTTTGTTCAGGGCACATAGCCTAAAGATTCACGGTTTGTAGTTGTTCATGGCACATAGCCCAAAGCTTCACGGTTTGTAGTTGTTCATGGCACATAGCCCAAAGCTTCACGGTTTGTCTTTGTTCAGGGCACATAGCCCAAAGCTTCACGGTTTGTCTTTGTTCAGGGCACATAGCCCAAAGCTTCACGGTTTGTCTTTGTTCAGGGCACATAGCCCAAAGCTTCACGGTTTGTAGTTGTTCAGGGCACATAGCCTAAAGATTCACGGTTTGTCTTTGTTCAGGGCACATAGCCCAAAGCTTCACGGTTTGTAGTTGTTCATGGCACATAGCCCAAAGCTTCACGGTTTGTCTTTGTTCAGGGCACATAGCCCAAAGCTTCACGGTTTGTCTTTGTTCAGGGCACATAGCCCAAAGCTTCACGGTTTGTCTTTGTTCAGGGCACATAGCCCAAAGCTTCACGGTTTGTCTTTGTTCAGGGCACATAGCCCAAAGCTTCACGGTTTGTAGTTGTTCATGGCACATAGCCCAAAGCTTCACGGTTTGTAGTTGTTCATGGCACATAGCCCAAAGCTTCACGGTTTGTCTTTGTTCAGGGCACATAGCCCAAAGCTTCACGGTTTGTCTTTGTTCAGGGCACATAGCCCAAAGCTTCACGGTTTGTAGTTGTTCAGGGCACATAGCCCAAAGCTTCACGGTTTGTAGTTGTTCAGGGCACATAGCCCAAAGCTTCACGGTTTGTCTTTGTTCAGGGCACATAGCCCAAAGCTTCACGGTTTGTAGTTGTTCAGGGCACATAGCCCAAAGCTTCACGGTTTGTAGTTGTTCAGGGCACATAGCCTAAAGATTCACGGTTTGTAGTTGTTCATGGCACATAGCCCAAAGCTTCACGGTTTGTAGTTGTTCATGGCACATAGCCCAAAGCTTCACGGTTTGTAGTTGTTCAGGGCACATAGCCCAAAGCTTCACGGTTTGTAGTTGTTCAGGGCACATAGCCCAAAGCTTCACGGTTTGTAGTTGTTCAGGGCACATAGCCCAAAGCTTCACGTTTTGTAGTTGTTCAGGGCACATAGCCCAAAGCTTCACGGTTTGTAGTTGTTCAGGGCACATAGCCCAAAGCTTCACGGTTTGTCTTTGTTCAGGGCACATAGCCCAAAGCTTCACGGTTTGTAGTTGTTCAGGGCACATAGCCCAAAGCTTCACGGTTTGTAGTTGTTCAGGGCACATAGCCTAAAGATTCACGGTTTGTAGTTGTTCATGGCACATAGCCCAAAGCTTCACGGTTTGTAGTTGTTCATGGCACATAGCCCAAAGCTTCACGGTTTGTAGTTGTTCAGGGCACATAGCCCAAAGCTTCACGGTTTGTAGTTGTTCAGGGCACATAGCCCAAAGCTTCACGGTTTGTAGTTGTTCAGGGCACATAGCCCAAAGCTTCACGGTTTGTAGTTGTTCAGGGCACATAGCCCAAAGCTTCACGGTTTGTAGTTGTTCAGGGCACATAGCCCAAAGCTTCACGGTTTGTCTTTGTTCATGGCACATAGCCCAAAGCTTCACGGTTTGTAGTTGTTCAGGGCACATAGCCCAAAGCTTCACGGTTTGTAGTTGTTCAGGGCACATAGCCCAAAGCTTCACGGTTTGTAGTTGTTCATGGCACATAGCCCAAAGCTTCACGGTTTGTAGTTGTTCATGGCACATAGCCCAAAGCTTCACGGTTTGTCTTTGTTCATGGCACATAGCCCAAAGCTTCACGGTTTGTCTTTGTTCATGGCACATAGCCCAAAGCTTCACGGTTTGTAGTTGTTCATGGCACATAGCCCAAAGCTTCACGGTTTGTAGTTGTTCATGGCACATAGCCCAAAGCTTCACGGTTTGTAGTTGTTCAGGGCACATAGCCCAAAGCTTCACGGTTTGTAGTTGTTCATGGCACATAGCCCAAAGCTTCACGGTTTGTAGTTGTTCATGGCACATAGCCCAAAGCTTCACGGTTTGTAGTTGTTCATGGCACATAGCCCAAAGCTTCACGGTTTGTAGTTGTTCATGGCACATAGCCCAAAGCTTCACGGTTTGTAGTTGTTCATGGCACATAGCCCAAAGCTTCACGGTTTGTAGTTGTTCATGGCACATAGCCCAAAGCTTCACGGTTTGTAGTTGTTCATGGCACATAGCCCAAAGCTTCACGGTTTGTAGTTGTTCATGGCACATAGCCCAAAGCTTCACGGTTTGTAGTTGTTCATGGCACATAGCCCAAAGCTTCACGGTTTGTCTTTGTTCATGGCACATAGCCCAAAGCTTCACGGTTTGTATTTGTTCATGGCACATAGCCCAAAGCTTCACGGTTTGTAGTTGTTCATGGCACATAGCCCAAAGCTTCACGGTTTGTAGTTGTTCATGGCACATAGCCCAAAGCTTCACGGTTTGTAGTTGTTCAGGGCACATAGCCCAAAGCTTCACGGTTTGTAGTTGTTCATGGCACATGGCCCAAAGCTTCACGGTTTGTAGTTGTTCATGGCACATGGCCCAAAGCTTCACGGTTTGTAGTTGTTCATGGCACATAGCCCAAAGCTTCACGGTTTGTAGTTGTTCATGGCACATAGCCCAAAGCTTCACGGTTTGTAGTTGTTCATGGCACATAGCCCAAAGCTTCACGGTTTGTAGTTGTTCATGGCACATAGCCCAAAGCTTCACGGTTTGTAGTTGTTCATGGCACATAGCCCAAAGCTTCACGGTTTGTAGTTGTTCATGGCACATAGCCCAAAGCTTCACGGTTTGTCTTTGTTCATGGCACATAGCCCAAAGCTTCACGGTTTGTCTTTGTTCAGGGCACATAGCCCAAAGCTCACGGTTTGTCTTTGTTCAGGGCACATAGCCCAAAGCTTCACGGTTTGTAGTTGTTCAGGGCACATAGCCTAAAGATTCACGGTTTGTCTTTGTTCAGGGCACATAGCCCAAAGCTTCACGGTTTGTCTTTGTTCATGGCACATAGCCCAAAGCTTCACGGTTTGTCTTTGTTCATGGCACATAGCCCAAAGCTTCACGGTTTGTAGTTGTTCATGGCACATAGCCCAAAGCTTCACGGTTTGTAGTTGTTCATGGCACATAGCCCAAAGCTTCACGGTTTGTAGTTGTTCATGGCACATAGCCCAAAGCTTCACGGTTTGTAGTTGTTCATGGCACATAGCCCAAAGCTTCACGGTTTGTAGTTGTTCATGGCACATAGCCCAAAGCTTCACGGTTTGTAGTTGTTCATGGCACATAGCCCAAAGCTTCACGGTTTGTCTTTGTTCATGGCACATAGCCCAAAGCTTCACGGTTTGTAGTTGTTCATGGCACATAGCCCAAAGCTTCACGGTTTGTCTTTGTTCATGGCACATAGCCCAAAGCTTCACGGTTTGTCTTTGTTCATGGCACATAGCCCAAAGCTTCACGGTTTGTCTTTGTTCATGGCACATAGCCCAAAGCTTCACGGTTTGTCTTTGTTCATGGCACATAGCCCAAAGCTTCACGGTTTGTAGTTGTTCATGGCACATAGCCCAAAGCTTCACGGTTTGTCTTTGTTCATGGCACATAGCCCAAAGCTTCACGGTTTGTAGTTGTTCATGGCACATAGCCCAAAGCTTCACGGTTTGTAGTTGTTCATGGCACATAGCCCAAAGCTTCACGGTTTGTAGTTGTTCATGGCACATAGCCCAAAGCTTCACGGTTTGTAGTTGTTCATGGCACATAGCCCAAAGCTTCACGGTTGGTTTTTTGTTCTTCGTTTTGTCGGCATCATTTTAAAATAAAGTTAAAATGTATGCTTACCATGCTGCACCTTGGTCCAGTCCTTCAGCCAGCCGTGACAAAGATGAACGTACTTTGGTGCGAAAAGTGTAAATCAATCCCAGAACAACAGCAAAGGACCTTGTGAAGATGCTGGAGGAAACAGGTACAAAAGTATCTATATCCACAGTAAAACAAGTCCTATATCAACATAACCTGAAAGGCCGCTCAGCAAGGAAGAAGCCACTGCTCCAAAACCGACATAAAGCCAGACTACGGTTTGCAACAAATTATGTCAATTAGCCGATCAGAAGCTTCTAAATCCATGACATAATTTTCTGGAATTTTCCAAGCTGTTTAAAGGCACAGTCAACTTAGTGTATGTAAACTTCTGACCCACTGGAATTGTGATACAGTGAAGTATAAGTGAAATAATCTGTCTTTAAACGATTGTTGGAAAAAGTACTTGTGTCATGCACAAAGTAGATGTCCTAACCGACTTGCCGAAACTTTAACAAGAAATGTGTGGAGTGGTTGAAAACGAGTTTTAATGACTCCAACCTTAGTGATTGTAAACTTCCGACTTCAAGAAGGTCACACATTACCTGTGATAGTATATGTTGGGAGAAGGTCACACATTACCTGTGATAGTATATAGTGGGAGAAGGTCACACATTACCTGTGATAGTATATAGTGGGAGAAGGTCACACATTACCTGTGATAGTATATGTTGGGAGAAGGTCACACATTACCTGTGATAGTATATAGTGGGAGGGGTCCACACATTACCTGTGATAGCGTGGTGGGAGAAGGCTTCTACATAGGTTAGGTAGTTGTGTGGACAGTGTTTCTTTAGCCACTTGCAGACGTTCTGTTGGGTCCACAGCACCACTGGTTTGGACAGACTGGACAGCGTAGGGCTGGTGTGGTACACAGTGAAGGCTCCTCCTGGATGCAGCTGAAACACACAGAGTATGGGGGTTACTGTGTGTGTGTGTGTGTGTGTGTGTGTGTGTGTGTGTGTGTGTGTACAGTATATGTTTACATTGTGTGAGACAATGGAAGGAAGCGTAACCTTTTTTATGATATGATGTTTTGTTGTGTGAATGTACTCTGTGTTGTGACTGAGTGATTGTGAACATTATATTCTGGTGACAGAGTGTGTGTCCTTTGTATTATCTTTGACTCTTCCAGGTCAGCTGCCTTAGTGCTCCCAACAGTGTGATGGCTGTGGGCCCTGCTGTGTGAGATATGACAGTGTCTGTCACCTCTTCCCCCGTCTTAACACTGTTGAGATAGCTGTGACATTGCTGTCGACCCTGCTTCTGCTTTGTAACACTCTCACACACACACACACACATGGCTCGTCCTTTATTCAGCTGGCATAATTACAGGGTTGAATATGTCCATTCATAAGGTCAGTGACCGTTAATAAGGTCAGACCAGAGCCAGCATCTCTCTGATGGATTACATTCATACACGCCTCCCGTTAATCCAGCCTGTGATTGGCCCAGTGGTTGAAGCAAGGCAGTCGGCTAACATCCTGTAATTCCATAAAATAAGCCACACAAACAGAGTTTTTAAAAGGTTCTCCACCATCACTCAATTTGATATGGCCAACAACGGGTAACTGCCAAAATAAAGGAAACACCAACATAAAGTATCTTAGTAGGGCGTTGGGCCACCACGAGCCAGAACAGCTTCAATGCACCTTGGCATAGATTCTACAAGTGTCTTAGTAGGGCGTTGGGCCACCAGGATCCAGAACAGCTTCAATGCACCTTGGCATAGATTCTACAAGTGTCGTAGTAGGGCGTTGGGCCACCACGAGCCACCAGAACAGCTTCAATGCACCTTGGCATAGATTCTACAAGTGTCTTAGTAGGGTGTTGGGCCACCACGAGCCACCAGAACCGCTTCAATGCACCTTGGCATAGATTCTACAAGTGTCTTAGTAGGGTGTTGGGCCACCACAATCCAGAACAGCTTCAATGCACCTTGGCATATATTCTACAAGTGTCTTAGTAGGGTGTTGGGCCACCACAATCCAGAACAGCTTCAATGTACCTTGGCATAGAATCTACGAGTATCTTAGTAGGGCGTTGTGCCACCAGAACAGCTTCAATGCACCTTGGCATAGAATCTACGAGTATCTTAGTCGGGCGTTGTGCCACCAGAACAGCTTCAATGCACCTTGGCATAGAATCTACGAGTATCTTAGTCGGGTGTTGTGCCACCAGAACAGCTTCAATGCACCTTGGCATAGAATCTACGAGTATCTTAGTAGGGTGTTGTGCCACCAGAACAGCTTCAATGCACCTGGGCATAGAATCTACAAGAATCTTAGTAGGGCGTTGGGCCACCACGAGCCAGAACAGCTTCAATCCACCTTGGCATAGATTCTACAAGTGCCTTAGTAAGGCGTTGGGCCACCACGAGCCACCAGAACCGCTTCAATCCACCTTGGCATAGAATCTACAAGTATCTTAGTAGGGTGTTGGGCCACCACGAGCCACCAGAACCGCTTCAATGCACCTTGGCATAGATTCTACAAGTATCTTAGTAGGGCATTGGGCCACCACGAGCCACCAGAACATCTTCAATGCACCTTGGCATGGATTCTACAAGTGTCTTAGTAGGGCGTTTTGCCAACAGAACCGCTTCAACGATCCTTGGCATAGATTCTGCAAGTGTCTTAGTGGGGCGTTGGGCCACTATGATCAACCAGAACATCTTCAATGCACCGCGGCATGGATTCTACAAGTGTCTGGAACTCTATTGGAGGGAGGTGACTCCATTCTTCCACGATAAATCCCATCATCTTGTGTTTTGTTGATGGTGGTGGAAAACACTGTCTCAGGTGTTGCTCAGGATCTCCCATAAATGTTCCATTGGTTTGAAATCTGGTGATTGAGACGGCCATGGCGTATGGTTAACATAATTTTCATGCTCATCCAACCATTCAGTGACAACTCGTGCCCTGTGGATGGGGCCATTGTCATCCTATGTGGGCATAGCCATGGTAGCCAAAATAATGGCTAAAATAATGGCCTGCCCAGCATTTTTATACATGACCCTTAGCATGATGGGATGTTAATTGCATGTAAACATACACACACACACAGTGTGTTTCAGGTGCATCCAGGAGAAGCCTTCACTGTGTACCACACCAGCCCTATGCTGTCCAGTATCCTCCTGATCTTCTCTCCACTCCTCTCATTCCACGACCATCCATCAGGCTTTATCTCCTCTCTTATTTTTGTCTCTCTTCCTGTCTCCCTCCTTCCTTCCCTACTCTGGGTTTATAGCCATTCATGAAGCTGTGTCTCCCCTTGGCCAGCTCTGTGCTGTAAAAACTCACCCTTAAATCCTAGATACCACCTTCTAAAACCACAGAGCCTCTCATTCATTACACCAGAAAGAGAGGAGGGGGAGGTGTGTGTGAATGGGTGGGATCTCAACCATGTAAAAGCCATCTTTGACTGATTATCCCAGTCAGAGGATAGAGAGGGGAAGCGCTGGTGTAATGAGTGCGCTGAGAGTCGGGAAGCAAGTACAGGGAGCGAGTGTTTTAATAAATAAACACGAAACAAACGCACCAACATGAAACAGTCAATGTCACCTGAGGAAAGAACCAAGGGGAGTGACAGATATAGGGAAGATAATCAAGGAGGTCATGGAGTGTCAAAAGACGCTGGTGCACGATGGTGACAGGCATGCAGGATAATCAGCAGCCTGATGACCTAGAGGTCAGAGAGGGAGTATAGGTGACAGGTGTACAGGATAATCAGCAGCATGATGACCTAGAGGTCAGAGAGGGAGTGTAGGTGACAGGTGTACAGGATAATCAGCAGCATGATGACCTAGAGGTCAGAGAGGGAGTATAGGTGACAGCTGTGTATGATAATCATCAGCCTGATGACCTAGAGGTCAGAGAGGGAGTATAGGTGACAGGTGTACAGGATAATCAGCAGCATGATGACCTAGAGGTCAGAGAGGGAGTATAGGTGACAGGTGTACAGGATAATCAGCAGCCTGATGACCTAGAGGTCAGAGAGGAAGTATAGGTGACAGGTGTACAGGATAATCAGCAGCATGATGACCTAGAGGTCAGAGAGGGAGTATAGGTGACAGGTGTACAGGATAATCAGCAGCATGATGACCTAGAGGTCAGAGAGGGAGTATAGGTGACAGGTGTACAGGATAATCAGCAGCCTGATGACCTAGAGGTCAGAGAGGGAGTATAGGTGACAGGTGTACAGGATAATCAGCAGCCTGATGACCTAGAGGTCAGAGAGGGAGTATAGGTGACAGGAGAACAGCCTGATGACCTAGAGGTCAGAGAGGGAGTGTAGGTGACAGGTGGGTGAAAGAGATGCTTCTGTGGATGATTGTCTTAAATTAAATATAATGTCAATCCTTTCTGGGCTCCATGTTTTATGGTTGGTATTGTGCCTGGTCCATGAGTATTGGTAGCAATTGTAGAATACTACTGGAATGTTAATGTGTAATCTTTACTTATTCTTTGTCATCTCACCCTCTTTTGCCATGCCTGTTTCTTTTCCTAGATGTGTTCCCCTTGTCTCTTTGATTCGTTCCTGTATTCATGTCTATTCCCTTCTTTCTCCCCTGTCCTCACTCTTCTCTCTCTGGACTATATTCATTCCCCTGTTCCTATCCTTCAACCACCTCTCCTTCCTGCCTTTCATTCTAATGTTGTTCTCTAATGTCTTTCACCTCCTCTACTCACCAAGTCCATTACTCTCCCTCTCCTCTGACTCTCTCTATACTCTCCTTGTCTTCTCCCCCTCCCTCCATCTTGTCATCCCTCTCTTTCTCCCCTCCATATCCCTTCCCTCCACCTTTTTTCCTCACTTCTCATTTCCTCTCCTTTCCTCTCAGCAGCTCGACCTTGAGTTCTGGGGTTTCTAGCGGTCTGTCTGATTATCTGGTGTATGTGTGAGAGAGAGTCTTTCTGTGTGTGTCCTCTGTCCTCCAGTGGCGCTGAATCAGTGGAGCAGACTCAGAGGATTCCAGGGCTCCCTCCACGTCCACCAATAAGACATTCAGCCTCCTCCCTAGAGCCTGCTAGTCCCGTGCCCTCTGCACCTCAGACACACTCCCCTGCCCCCTGACACACACACACATCCCACCCTCATTTATCAAAAGGGCTCAGCCAATTAATTAGCAGAGGAAAGCCCTGGAGGTGTATGTGTGTATGTGTGAGTGTTACTAAGCAGAAGCAGGGTAGACAGCAGTCACAGCTTTCTTAACACTGTTACCACTCTCTCCCAATTCCCCTCCTCCCTCTGCAACCCATGTCTTGCCCTTTCGCCTCTGTCTATCACTGTGTTGCTCTTCTTCTTTCACTCTCTTCACACTCCCTTCCCTTTGCCGACCCTCATCTTTGACCTTCTCTCCTCTCTCTCTATCTACCCTTTCTCTCTTCCCTCTCTCCCTCTTCCCTTTTCATTCTCTTTCTCTGCCTCTTCTCTCCTTTACTGTCATGTCATTATTCAATCACCACTTTAATATCTCTCCACCCCAAAAACCTTTGACAGACATGTTGCACCATCCTTAATCACCACTTTAATATCTCTCCAACCCAAAGTCCTTGACAGACATGTTGTACCATCCTTAATCACCACTTTAATATCTCTCTCCAACCCAAAGTCCTTGACAGACATGTTGTACCATCCTTAATCACCACTTTAATATCTCTCTCCAACCCAAAGTCCTTGACAGACATGTTGCACCATCCTTAATCACCACTTTCATCTCTCCACCCCAAAGTCCTTGACAGACATGTTGCATCATCCTTAATCACCACTTTCATCTCTCCACCCCAAAGTCCTTGACAGACATGTTGCACCATCCTTAATCACCACTTTCATCTCTCCACCCCAAAGTCCTTGACAGACATGTTGCATCATCCTTAATCACCACTTTAATATCTCTCTCCAACCCAAAGTCCTTGACAGACATGTTGCACCATCCTTAATCACCCCTTTAATATCTCTCTCCAACCCAAAGTCCTTGACAGACATGTTGCACCATCCTAAATCACCCCTTTAATATCTCTCTCCAACCCAACGTCCTTGACAGACATGTTGTACCATCCTTAATCACCACTTTCATATCTCTCTCCAACCCAAAGTCCTTGACAGACATGTTGCATCATCCTTAATCACCACTTTCATCTCTCCACCCCAAAGTCCTTGACAGACATGTTGCACCATCCTTAATCACCACTTTCATCTCTCCACCCCAAAGTCCTTGACAGACATGTTGCATCATCCTTAATCACCCCTTTAATATCTCTCTCCAACCCAAAGTCCTTGACAGACATGTTGCACCATCCTTAATCACCCCTTTAATATCTCTCTCCAACCCAGTCCTTGACAGACATGTTGTACCATCCTTAATCACCCCTTTAATATCTCTCTCCAACCCAAAGTCCTTGACAGACATGTTGCACCATCCTAAATCACCCCTTTAATATCTCTCTCCAACCCAACGTCCTTGACAGACATGTTGTACCATCCTTAATCACCACTTTCATATCTCTCTCCAACCCAAAGTCCTTGACAGACATGTTGCACCATCCTTAATATCTCTCCACCCCAAAGTCCTTGACAGACATGTTGCACCATCCTTAATCACCACTTTATCTCTCCACCCCAAAGTCCTTGACAGACATGTTGCACCATCCTTAATCACTCCTTTAATATCTCTCTCCAACCCAAAGTCCTTGACAGACATGTTGTAATATCCTTAATCACCCCTTTAATATCTCTCTCCAACCCAAAGTCCTTGACAGACATGTTGTAATATCCTTAATCACCCCTTTAATATCTCTCTCCAACCCAAAGTCCTTGACAGACATGTTGTACCATCCTTAATTACCCCTTTAATATCTCTCTCCAACCCAAAGTCATTGAGACATGTTGCACCATCCTTAATCACTCCTTTAATATCTCTCTCCAACCCAAAGTCCTTGACAGACATGTTGCACCATCCTTAATTTCCCCTCACACCTCCTCATCCCTGACCTATATCACTCACAATAACCCTTCATATACCCTTCCTCCAACATATAATATATCTCCCTTCTTCTATAGTATCAGAATCCCCGTATGTCCCTATTTCAACAGGACACCTCATATTTCCCTCCCTATATTACGCTTCGTACAGCCTTACAGTATGTCACGTCTCATTCCACAATCCATGAGCTCACTCAGACTTCTTCACCATTGAGTGAGAGGACTGGGTCTCTGTGTCTGGCCTCTCTCTCTCTGTGTCTGGCCTCTCTCTCTCTCTCTGTGTCTGGCCTCTCTCTCTCTCTGTGTCTGGCCTCTCTCTCTCTCTGTGTCTGGCCTCTCTCTCTCTCTCTCTGTGTCTGGCCTCTCTCTCTCTCTCTCTCTGTGTCTGGCCTCTCTCTCTCTCTGTGTCTGGCCTCTCTCTGTGTCTGGCCTCTCTCTCTCTCTCTGTGTCTGGCCTCTCTCTCTCTCTCTGTGTCTGGCCTCTCTCTCTCTCTCTCTCTCCCTCTCTCTCTCTGTCTGGCCTCTCTCTCTCTCTGTCTGGCCTCTCTCTCTCTGTCTGGCCTCTCTCTCTCTGTCTGGCCTCTCTCTCTCTGGCCTCTCTCTGTCTGGCCTCTCTCTCTCTCTCTCTCTGTCTGGCCTCTCTCTCTCTCTGTCTGGCCTCTCTCTCTCTGTCTGGCCTCTCTCTCTCTGTCTGGCCTCTCTCTCTGTCTGGCCTCTCTCTCTGTCTGGCCTCTCTCTATTTAAGGGCTTTATTGGCATGGGAAACATATGTTAACCTGGCCAAAGTCAGTGAAATAGATAATAAACAAAAGTGAAATAAATAATAAAAATGAACAGTAAACATTACACTCAGAAGTTCCAAAAGAATAAAGACATTTCAAATGTCATATATATACAGTGTTGTAACAGTGTACAAATGGTTAAAGTACAAAAGGGGAAATAAATTAACATAAATATGGGTTGCATTTACAATGGTGTTTGTTCTTCACTGGTTGACCTTTTCTTGTGGCAACATGTCACAAATCTTGCTGTGATGGCACACTGTGGTATTTCACTCAGTAGATATGGGAGTTTATCAAATTTCGGATTGTACAGATCCACAAAGAATTTGAAAGCAATCTGAGGGAAATATGTGTCTCTAATATGGTCAAACATTTGGCAGGAGGTTAGGAAGTGCAGCTCAGTTTCCACATAATTTTGTGGGCAGTGTGCACATAGCCTGTCTTCTCTTGAGAGCCAGGGCAGGCTACGGCGTCCTTTCTCAATAGCAAGGCTATGCTCACTGAGTCTGTACATAGTCAAAGTTTTCCTTAAGTTTGGGTCAGTCACATTGGTCAGGTATTCTGCCACTGAGTACTCTCTGTTTAGTGGGCCAAATAGCATTCTTGTTTGTTAATTCTTTCCAATGTGTCAAGTAATTATCTTTTTGTTTTCTCATGATTTGGTTGGGTCTAATTGTGTTGCTGTCCTGGGGCTCTGTGGGGTATGTTTGTGTTTGTTAACAGAGCCCCAGGACCAGCTTGCTTAGGGGTCTCTTCTCCAGGTTCATCTCTCTGTAGGTGATGGTTTTGATAAGGAAGGTTTGGGAATAGCTTCCTTTTAGCTGGTTGTAGATTTTAACAGCTCTTTTCTGGATTTTGATAATTAAGCAGGTATCGGCCTAATTCTGCTCTGCATGCATTATTTGGTGTTTTACGTACACTGATTATATTTTCAGAATTCTGCATACAGAGTCTCAATTGGGTGTTGGTCCCATTTTGTGAATTCTTGGTTGGTGAGCAGACCCCAGACCGCACAACCATGAAGGGCAATGGGTTATATAACTGGTTCAAATATTTTTAGCCAGATCCTAATTGGAATGTCTTATATCTAATGCTTCATGGAGTCATGGCAGAACGACGACACTATCAACATACAGCTGGCTGGTTACACGCTGTACCGGAAGGACAGAACAGCGGCGTCTGGTAAGACAAGGGCGGCGGACTGTTTTTTTTGTAAATAACAGCTGGTGCACGATATCTAAGGAGGTCTCGAGTATCTCATGATAAGCTGTGGACCACACTATCTACCAAGAGAGTTTATCTGTATTTTTCATAGCTGTCTATATACCTCCACAGACTGAGGCTGGCACTAAGATCACAATCAATGAGCTGTATTCCGTAACAGGAAAACACTCACCCAGAGGCGGCGCTCCTAGTAGCCGGGGACTTAAATTGATCTTTCCAAATTTGTATCTGCATATTAAATATGTAACCAGAGGGAAAAAAACTCTGGACCACCTTTACTCCACACACAGAGACGCATACAAAGCTCTCCCTCGCCCCTCATTTGGCAAATCTGACCATAATTCTATCCTCCTGATTATTAGCAAAAATTAAAGCAACAAACACCAGTGACTCAATAAAAAAAAAGTGGTCAGATGAAGCAGATGCTAAGCTCCAGGACTGTTTTGCTAGCACAGACTAGAATATATTTTGGGATTCCTCTGATGTCATTGAGGAGTACACCACATCCGTTTTTGGCTTCAAGAACAAGTGCATCGATGACGTTGTCCCCAAAGTGACCGTACGTACATATTCCAACCAGAAGCCATGGACTACAAGCAACATCCGCACTGAGCTAAAGGCTAGAGCTGCCTTATACAAAGAGCTGGACTCTAACCCGGAAGCTTATGTAACCAATTTAAAATGGCTAGCTAGTTAGTGGGGTGCGCGCTAATAGCGTTTCAATCGGTGACGTGACTCGCTCTGAGACCTTGAAGTAGTTTTGTGGAGTGATGGGTAACGATGCTTCGAGGTTGGCTGTTGTCGATGTGTGCAGAGGGTCCCTGGTTCGGGGCGAGGAGAGGGACGGAAGCCAAACTGTTACATTGATGCTGTTGACCTGGATCACTGGTTGCTGCGGAAAAGGAGAGGGGGGTGCCAATGTGTAACCGATGTGAAATGGCTAGCTAGTTAGGGGGAGGTACGCTAATAGCATTTCAATTGGTGACGTCACTCACTCTGAGACCTTGAAGTACTTGCTCCCCCTGCTCTGCAAGGGCCATGGAGCGATGGGTAATGATTTTTTGTGGGTGTCAGTTGTTGATGTGTGCAGAGGGTCCCTGTTTCGAGTCCAGGTAGGGGCTACACTTATAATGCCCTCTGACGAACCATCATACAGGCAAAGCGTCAATACAGGACTAAGATTGAATCGTACTACACTGGCTCTGATGCTCATCGGATGTGGTAGGGCGTGCAAACCATTACAGACTACAAAGGGAAGCACAGTCGAGAGCTGCCCAGTGACACAAGCCTACCAGACGAGCTAAATTACTGTGATTGCTTCGAGGCAAATAACACTGAAACATGCATGAGAGCACCAGCTGTTACCGGAAGACTGCGTGATCACGCTCTCCGCAGCCAATGTGACTAAGACCCTTAAACAAGTCAACATCCAGGATGCTGGCTTTCTAGGCAGAGTTCCTATTTCCAGTGTCTTTGTTCTTTTGCCCATCTTAATCTTTTATTTTTATTGGCCAGACTGAGATATGGCTTTTTCTTTGCAGCTATGCCTAGAAGGCCAGCATCCTGGAGTTGCCTCTTCGCTGTTGACATTGAGACTGGTGTTTTGCGGGTACTATTTAATGAAGCTGCCAGTTGAGGACTTGTGAGGCGTCTGTTTCTCAAACTAGACACTCTAATGTACTTTGTCCTCTTAATCAGTTGTGCACCTGGGCCTCCGACAACTCTTTCTATTCTGGTTAGGGCCAGTTTGCGCTGTTTTGTGAAGGGAGTAGTACACAGCGTTGTACGATATCTTCAGTTTCTTGCCAATTTCTCGCTTGGAATAGCCTTCATTTCTCAGAACAAGAACAGAATAATGAGTTTCAGAAGAAAGTGCTTGTTTGTTGCCATTTTGAGCCTGTAATCGAACTCACAATTGCTGATGCTCCAGATACTCAACTAGTCTAAAGAAGGGAAGTTTTATTGCTTCTTTAATAAGAACAAAAGTTTTCAGCTGTGCTAACATAATTGCAAAAGGGTTTTCTAATTATCAATTAGCCTTTCAAAATGATAACCTTATAAACGGATTTAACACAACGTGCCATTGGAACACAGGAGTGATGGTTGCTGATAATGGGCCTCTGTATGCCAATGTAGATATTCCATAAAAACTTTGGTATTTTCCAATTGCAGTAGTCATTTACAACATTAACCATGTCTACACTGTATTTCTGATCAATTTGATGTTATTTTAATACACAAAAATGTGCTTTTCTTTCAAAAACAAGGACATTTCCAAGTGACCTCAAACTTTTGAACGGTAGTATATGTGAGAATTATATTCAATGACTAGAGCTGGGCGTTTAACACCATAGTGCCCTCAAAGCTCATCAATAAACTAAGGACCATGGGACTAAACACCTCCCTCTGCAACTGGATCCTGGACTTCCTGATGGGCCGCCCCCATGTGGTAAGGGTACGTAACAACACATCCACCACGCTGATCCTCAACACAGCAGCCCCTCAGGGGTGCGTGCTCATTCATCTCCTGTACTCCCTGTTCACTCTGTGATCACGGCCAGGCACGACTCCAACACCATCATTAAGTTTGCCGATGACCCAACAGTGGTAGGCCTGATCACTGACAACAATGAGACAGCCTATAAGGAGGAAGTCAGAGACCTGGCCTTGTGGTGCAAGGACAACAACCTCTCCCTCAACGTGATAAAGACAAAGGAGACAATTGTGGACTACAGGAAAGAGAGGACCGAGCACACCCCACCCCCATTCTCATCGACGGGGCTACAGTGGAGCTGGCTGAGAGCTTCAAGTTTCTTGGTGTCCACATCACTAACAAACTAACATGGTCCAAGCACACCAAGACAGTCTTGAAGAGGGCTCAACAAAACCTATTCCCCCTCAGGAGACTGCAAAGATTTGTTATGGATCCTCAGATCCTGAAAAAGTTCTTAACCTGCACCATTGAGAGCATCCTGACTGGTTGCATCACTGCCTGGTATGGCAACTGCTTGGCCTCCGACCGCAAGGCACTAGAGGGTGTAGTGAGAACGGTCCAGTACATCCACTGGGGCCAAGCTTCCTGTCATCCAGGACCTCTATACCAGGTGGTGTCAGAGGAAGGCCTTAAAAATGGTCAAAGACTCCAGCCACCCTAGTCATAAACTCTTCTCTCTGCTACCGCATGGAAAGTGGTACCCGAGCGCCAAGTCTGGGTCCAAGAGGCTTCTAAACAGCTTCTACCCCCACGCTATAAGACTCCTGAACATCTAATAAAATGGCTAACCAGACTATTTTCATTGCCCCCCGATTTTATACCATGAGTAACCTCATCTAACTCTGTAGCGGTACCCCCCTGTATATAGTCTTGCTATTTTTATTGTACTGCTGCTGTTTAATTACTTGTTACTTTTATTTCTTATTCTTATCCATATTTTTTAAAACTGCATTGTTGGTTTGGGGCTCGTAAGCAAGCATTTCACTGTAAGGTATACACCTCTTGTTTTCGGCGTATGTGACTAATACAATTTGATTGGATTTGCATGTCAAATTGTATGTTCCTTTTGATGGCATAGAAGGTCCTTCTTGCCTTGACTCTCAGCTCATTCACAGCTTTGTGGAAGTTACCTGTGGCGCTGCTGTTTAGGCCGAGGCATGTAAAGTTGTTTGTGTGCTCTTGGGCAACAGTTTCTAGATGGAATTTGTATTTGTGGTCCTGGCAACTGGACCTTTTTTGGAACACCATTATTTTTGTTTTACTAAGATTTACTGTCAGGGCCCAGGTCTGACAGAGTCTGTGCAGAAGATCTAGGTGCTGCTGTAGTTCCTCCTTGGTTGGTGACAGAAGCACCAGATCATCAGCAAACAGTAGACATTCGACTTCAGATCCTAGTAGGGTGAGGCCGGGTGCTGCAAACGGTTCTAGTGCCCTCTGGTGCCCTAATTTTAACCACACACTTGTTGTTTGTGTACATGGATTTATAATGTTGTATGTTTTTGCCCTAACATCACTTTCCATCAATTTGTATAGTAGACCCTCGTGCCAAATTGAGTCAAAAGCTTTCTTGAAATCAACAAAGCATGAAAAAAACTTTGCCTTTGTTTTGGTTTGTTTGTCATTTAGGGTATGCAGTGGGAATATGTGGTCTGTCATACGGTAATTTGGTAAAAAGACAATTTTCCATTTGCTTAGTGCAATGTTTTCACTGAGGAATTTAACTAGTCTGCTGATAATGATATTGCAGAGGATTTTTCCCAAGGTTGCTGTTGACGTATATACCACTGTAGTTATTGGGGTCAAATTTGTCTCCACTTTTGTGGATTGAGGTGATCAGTCCTTGGTTCCAAATATTGGGGAAGGTGCCAGAGCTAAGGATGATGTTTAAGAATAGCCAATTGGAATTTGTGATCTGCATATTTTATCATTTCATTGAGGATACCATCAACACCAAATGCCTTTTTGGGGTTGGAGGGTTTGCATTTTGTCCTGTAGTTAATTCGATGTAATTGGAGAATCCAGTGGGTTCTGGTAGTCTTTAATAATTGATTCTAAGATTTGTATTTGATCATGTATATTTTTTTGCTGTTCTTTGCTATAGGGCCAAAATGATTGGAGAAGCGGTTTACCCATACATCCCATACATCTCCGTTTTGGATAGATAACTCTTTGTGTTGTTGATTGTTTAGTGTTTTCCAATTTTCCCAGGAGTGGTTAGTGTATGGATTCTTCAATTACATTGAGCTTATTTTTTGCATAGTGTATTTCTGTATTGTTTGGGCGGCATAGTGGTTAGAGCATTGGGCCAGTTAACGTAAGGTTGCTGGATCGAATCCCCAAGCTGGCAAAGTAAAAATCTGTTGCGCAGCTGTCATTGTAAATACGAATTTCTTCTTAACTGACTTGATTAAATAAAACAAATGTTTTGTGATTCACAATAGTGTAGGCTCAGATTTTCTAGGTCTCTTTTTTTGGGTTGGATAGGTTTCTCAATTTCTTTCTTCGATTTTTGCCTTCTTCATCAAACCATTTGTCATTGTTGTTCATTTTCTTCTGAGATTTGTTTGAAATGTTTTGATTTGATAGGGAAGCTGAAATATAAAATATACTGTTTAGGTTTTCTGTCAAGTTTACCCCTTCCCTATTTGAGTGAAACGTTTTGTCCAGGAAGTTGTGCAGAAGGGATTTAATTTGTTGTCGCCTAATTGTTTTTTGTTAGGTTTTCACACTACTTTCTTTCCATCTATATCATGTCTTAATATTATTCAGTTCCTTTGGCTTTGATGCCTCATGACTGAATATTTCTCTGTTCTTGTAGACTGTGATTTTGCTGTGATCTGATAGGGGTGTCAGTGGTCTGACTGTGAACGCTCTGAGAGACTCTGGGTTGAGGTCAGTGATAATGTAGTCTACAGTACTACTGCCAAGAGATGAGCTATAGGTGTACCTACCATGGGAGTCCCCTCCAAAGCCTACCATTGACTATGTACATACCCAGCGTACGACAGAGCTGCAGGAGTTGTGACCCGTTTTTTTTGTTCTGTTGTCGTAGTTGTGTCTAGGGGGGCATATGGAGGAGGGAATGCTGTCACCTCCAGGCAGGTGTTTGACCCCCTGTGTTCTGAGGGTGTCAGGTTCTTGTCCAGTTCTGGCATTTAGGTCGCCACAGACTAGTACATGTCCCCGGGCCTGGAAATGGTTGATCTCCCCCTCCAGGACGGAGAAGCTGTCTTCATTAAAGTGTGGGGATTCTAGTGGGGGGATATAAGTAGCACACAGGAGGACATTTTTCTCTGTTTCGTTTTGAATTTCTAGCCAAATGTAAAATGTTGCTGTTTTGATTAATTTAATAGAGTGAGTTAGGTGTGCTCTGTACCATATTAGCATAACCCCTGAGTCCTTTCCCGGGTCCACACCTGGTAGTTTAGTGGATGGGACTACCAGCTCTCTGTAATCTAGAGGGCAACCAGTGGGTCCATATCCTATAATCCATGTTTCTTGTAGGATGAAAAAGTCTGTATTTCTGATTTCTTTGATGATGTCCAGGTTCCTGCTCTTTAGGCCAAAGGCAGATGACCTCAGACCTTGGATATTCCAGGATGAGATAGTGAAAGCTTTGTGTTCCATAAAGTGTCTAATGTTGTCAGCCGTGTGGTTTGGCCTCAGACCAGTAAGTGTGAGCAGAGCCTGCTGAGCATCAGGTACATGCCATTGGCTTGGTCTAGTGTAAGAGTGGGGGTTGGGCCTGTTAGCCTATTCACTGCCTGGGCGTATGTGTAACTTTCATCTTGAGGCCCTGTTTGCAGGAGTGGGGGGCATGGGGTGGGCATGAGGGGCATAGGTCTGAATCGCGGGGGCCTAAATGGGTTGTGGGCATGGTTGACTTGGGGGGGTGTTGATTGGTTGGGGTGTATTGGTGTGGACTTGTCTGGTGGTGCTGTGGTCTGGATGTAAGTCCTCTCGAATTGGGACCTGCCGGAAGAGTGTCTCACTGGTCTGGGCGTGGTGTCAATTGATCTGTTGCTCCAGTGTGAAGTGTTGGGGCTGCGGTTGAGGGCGATGTCCTTTAGGGTCCGGGAGAAGGTTGGCACTGCTGCCTTGTATAGGTGTACCTGGTCGTAAAGGCTAATCAAGTCCAGGGTGGAGCCGTGGGCCAGGTAAACATTTGATTTTGAGGCACATTCATGGTAAATACTTGCATTTACACGCTGTACGGTAGCAGGGTGGAGATAGCCACGCTGTAGGGTAGCAGGGTGGAGATAGCCACGCTGTACGGTGGGGAAAGTAGAAGAAGCTTTTTGAATCACTCCCTTGAGTGCTGTGGCCACCCTTTCCTGCTCTGCTCTCAGGTCGTGTGTGCCTGTGTGAATTATTATTTGGCTCGGTGAACCTAGTTGGTCCTCAGAGAGAAGGTCTAGGGTGTGCTGGGGTTGTCAGGAGGGCTATCAGGGCGGCTGACAGGGGGGTGCTCAGAGGGTGTTCGATCCCCTGGGCTTGGGGTTCTCCATTTGTCTGTTCTGCTGTGATGTTAAGGATATGGTCAAGGTCTGGGGTAGAGTGTTCTGCTCTCTCTCATTCTCCCCTCTCTCTCTCTCACTCTCTCCCTGCCATTGGCAGTTAGTTCCCTCAAATGAAACCCAGTGATATGTTGTCAGCAGAGAGAATGTAGAAGTGGACACGGTGTATTGGTCTTGGTTGGTGATGTTTATCGATCGCTCTACAAAATATTATGAACACCTAGCATCAAGTAGCTTGGTCACGAAAATCAGAAAAGCAATCAAATTAATTGTTTACCTTTGATGACCTTTGGATGTTTTCACTCACGAGACTCCCAGTTACACAATAAATGTTCCTTTTGTTCCACAAAGATTATTTTTATATCCAAAATACCTCAGTTTGTTTGGCACGTTATGTTCAGAAATCCACAGGAAAGAGCGGTCACGACAACGCAGACAAAATCCAAACAATATCCGAAAATGTCCACAGAAACATGTCAAACGTTTTTTTATAATCAATCCTCAGGTTGTTTTAAAAATATATAATCAATAATATATCAACCGCAACAGTCTTTTTTCAGTAGGAGAGGGAAAGGCAATGGCTACCCAAACTCTGTTGCGCCAAGCAAAACGCTGCGGGCACCCTGCTATACAATGACGCGATGTTATCTTTCTCGCTCTTTTTTAAAAATAAAAGCCTGAAAGTATGTCTAAAGACTGTTGACACTGAGGAAGCGACCTCTCACTCACATCGCTCTCAGTCATGTGATTGGGTCTTTCTTACATGTCTGTCGGGGACGCAACTGCGTGCTTCCTTATCCAATTCAGAGGTGCATATTGAAGATAATGGAAGAACTGTCCACATTTACTTTGTCAGCCAACAAGATGAGTAGGCCTAACGAACAGCAAAAGCAATATGTCAATCTACTATCCCCATAGTACAAAAGCTGACCTATTCTTCACGAGAAATAAATATTCCTAAACATAGTCTGGGACAGTTGTGGGAAGCGATAGATCCCAAATGAATACAACCACTACCATCGAAAAACCTGTTTGAAGCAATGGGCCTGACACAACAGATGAGAATGTTTTGCTTAACATTTTGATAAACTATTAGGCTATTTCTTCACATTATAAGCGCAGCAATGTGAACACTGTAGTAAGCATGTATGTTCTATTAGCAGGACAACACCATTCTCGAAAGTGACCACAACTGTGATTATGCAGGTAATGATTTTATTATAAAAGGTGCATTTTTATGTTGAAAATGATCTTCCCCAAACTTGAAACTCACGCGCTGCGTGTGTGTACAAGTTAGGCTAGTTATTTGGTCACTTTAGTTGTGATACTAACCTTATCAAAACATATAGGCTTATGGGCTGCGTGAGGTGATTTGAAAAAGTCACAAAAAAAGCATACACTGTTTGCCATTCACAAGATATAATATATAAATCACAAGTGATAGGTTACTATTGTCACCTATCACACTATTCTTGATTTAATCTTGTCTTTACATACATGATTACGATTATGATTATTTAGACCCCTTGAAATAATATTGACCCCTTGATTTTTTCCACATTTGTTACGCCTTAGTCTAAAATGGATTCGTTTTTTTTCCCTCATCAATCTACACACAATAAAGACGAAGAAAAAAGTTATTTTACATTTTTTTATATCACATTTACATAAATATTCAGACCCTTTACTCATTACATTGTTGAATAACCTTTGTCAGTGATTACAGCATCGAGTCATCTTGGGCATGTCGCTACAAGCTTGGCACATCTGTATTTAGGGAGTTTCTCCCCTTCTTCTCTCCAGATCCTCTCAAGCTCTGTCAGGTTGGATGGGGAGCGTTGCTGCACAGCTATTTTCAGGTCTCTCCAGAGATCTTAGATCGGGTTCAAGTCCGGGCTCTGGCTGGGCCACTCAAGGACATTTAGAAACTTGTCCAGAAGCCACTCCTGCATTGTCTTAACTGTGTGCTTAGGGTCATTGTCCTGTTGGAAGGTGAACCTTAGGACCTCAGACTGGGCTGAGTGCTCTGGAGCAGGTTTTTAACAAGGATCTCTCTGTACTTTGCTCCATTCATATTTTCCTCGATCCTGACCAGACCCTGACGCTGAAAAACACCTCCACAGCATGATGCTTCCCCCACCATGCTTCACCATAGGGATGGTGCCAGGTCTCCTCTTGATGCCAAAGAGTTGAATCTTGGTTTCATCAGACCAGAGAATCTTGATTCTCATGGTCGGAGAGACTTTAGGTGCCTTTTAGTAAACTCCAAGTGGGCTGTCATGTGCAATTTACTGAGGAGTGGCTTTCCGTCTGGCCACTCTACCATAAAATCCTGATTGGTGGAGTGCTGCAGAGATGGTTGTCTTTATGGAAGGTTCTCCCATATCCACACAGGATCTCTGGAGCTCTGTCACAGTGACCATCTGGTTCTTGGTCACCTCTCTGACCAAGGCCGTTCTCCCCCGATTGCTCAGTTTCGCCGGGCTGGCAGCTCTAGGAAGAGTCTTGGTGGTTCCAAACGTCGTCCATGTCAGAATGATGGAGGCCACTGTGTTCTTGGTCCTTCAATGCTGCATAAATGTTTTGGTGCTCTTCCCCCAGATCTGTGCCTTGACACAGTCCTGTCTCGGTGCGCTACAAAAAATTCCTTCGACCTCATTTCTTGGGTTTTGCTCTGACATGCACTGTCAACTATAAGACCTTATATAGACAGGTGTGTGCCTTTCCAAATCATGTCCAATAAATTGAATTTACCACAGGTGGACTCCAATTTAGTTGTAGAAACATCTCAAGGATGATCAATGGAAACAGGATGCACCTGAGCTCCATTTTGAGTCTCGTAGCAAAGGGTCTGAATACTTATGTTAATAAGGTATTTCTGTATTTCTCATTATGGGGTATTGTTTGTAGATTGCTGAAGACTTTTTATTTATTTAATCCATTTTAGAATAAGGCTGCAACATAACAAAATGTAGAAAAAGTCATGGGGTTTGAAAACTTTCCAAAGCCAAACTATGCCCACTATACCTGTATGCCCTTTGAGCCAGGTTGCTGCAGTAGTTTGACGGCGCGTGTATACGTGTTCATCTGTCCCCTCCCATCATGCCAGGTGAGACTAGACGCTGGCCGGCGAGGCAGTTGGTAGCTTAGCTCCTCTGCAGAAACGGTTTGCTCCAGGGATGCATGGCAGAAGCTGAAGCTGGACGCAGCTGCAGACAGACACACAGACACACAGACACACAGACAGTTTAGTTTATTAGACGTTTGAGAAACATGGATGCACTTCTAATTCTGACGTGAGACCGAGAGCTTGTTGAATAAAATCCCCAAAACCATTCAGTTAAAAACACTCTCAGTTGTATGTGGCCATGTCATAGTAGTCATAAAACATACTGTATATATAATAACAGATCACAATGTGACTACTACTACAGTTCTATAACTCTGTGATTTACTGTAGCCCTGCCCTTACTCTACTGCCCCTCTCTCTCTCCCCAGTCTCTATTTACTTCTGTGTATCATAGTGACAGAGAGACAGTGTTTTGAGTTTTGAACCAAAAGGACAATTCTGGGGTAAATCTGCTCATAGCTGACAAGCCAGAGACTGTTCCGTAGAGCAGAGGTGATACAGAGTTCAGAGAAACATTATGGAGAAACAAAAAAAGGAAGGAAAAGAGACTGAAGAGAGAAATGTATTTCAGAGAGCAGTGATGTCTTTCCTGTCTGCTTCTGCATTCTCCCCCATCCTCTGCTTTCCCATCTCTGTCGATTATGTGGTCCCTCTCTCTGCTGTCCTATGTTGTTTGTCTGTGGGGTTGAATATCACAGACATTACAGCAGGGGAGAACAGCAGAAAGACAGGGTGAGAGAGAGGGGGTGAGAGGAGGAGACAGAAGGGATATAACAGCAGAAAGAGAGGATGAGAGAGGGGGTGAGAGGAGGAGACAGAAGGGAGAGAACAGCAGAAAGAGAGGGTGAGAGAGAGGGGGTGAGAGGAGGAGACAGAAGGGATATAACAGCAGAAAGAGAGGATGAGAGAGAGGGGGTGAGAGGAGGAGACAGAAGGGAGAGAACAGGAGAAAGAGAGGGTGAGAGAGAGGGGGTGAGAGGAGGAGACAGAAGGGAGAGAACAGCAGAAAGAGAGGGTGAGAGAGAGGGGATGAGAGGAGGAGACAGAAGGGATATAACAGCAGAAAGAGAGGGTGAGAGAGAGGGGGTGAGAGGAGGAGACAGAAGGGAGAGAACAGGAGAAAGAGAGGGTGTGAGAGAGGGGGTGAGAGGAGGAGACAGAAGGGAGATAGGGAGCAGGGAGAGAGAAGAAGAGGAAGGAGAGTGGAGAGTCCTGTCAGTGAACTGTAAATCGACTGGTTATGGGCGAAGAGAGAGAAAGATGGAGAGAGAAGGAGTAGAGCGATAGAGAGAGTGGGAGGGATGGATAATGATTTGGTGAATAACTGAGGAATGTTGGGAGACATAGTGTCTACAGGTTTTAGTGGTTAAAAATCAGCTCGGATAAAGCTTACCAGCACCAACCATATACCCAATCTATTCCAGTCCCTTTGAAAGTGTTCCAGATAAAGAGTGTCTACAGGTTTTAGTGGTTTATTACCAACACCAACCATATACCCAATCTATTCCAGTCACTTTGAAAGTGTTCCAGATAAAGAGTGTCTACAGGTTTTAGTGGTTTATTACCAACACCAACCATATACCCAATCTATTCCAGTCCCTTTGAAAGTGTTCCAGATAAAGAGTGTCTACAGGTTTTAGTGGTTTATTACCAGCACCAACCATATACCCAATCTATTCCAGTCCCTTTGAAAGTGTTCCAGACAAAGTGCTTTCATCAGCCAGCACCCTTTCACAGTGAACTAAACTGGCCTCTGTTTAATAAAGTGAACCTCCTGGCTAGGGAATGGGATCCACAGTAATATACAGGATATACCCAGTACTATACAGGATATACACAGTACTATACAGGATATACACAGTACTATACAGGATATACACAGTACTATACAGGATATACACAGTACTATACAGGATATACACCGCTTCATTAAGGATCCAATGTTTATCTCAATGTCAAATCATTTAGGGGCAACAATTAAGTACCATAATAGCTTCTTAGCAAATGGCAATTTCTCAAGCAATAATTTTGCTCGGACTGTCTGGGAGTGATCTGAGTAGGGAAGGGAAAACAGAACGTGCTATTATTGGCAGAGAGGTTTGGAACTCTCTTTCTTATTGGTCTATTAACTCATTCATCCCATCAAAATAGGCAGAGATTTCAGGCAGTCATTTGAACATGTCTAACACTGAAAGGGCATTATCATAATTTTCACAATAATATTCCAACCTCATAGTGTGGAAATATATAAAAATAAAAATAAACACATTTTTGACTGCACTGAGCCTTTAAGACCAGCCACGCATGATTAACTACTGTCCCCACCTTCATTGACACAACACTATAACTGACATCAGAGCTTATGGTTTCATTTGCAGGTCACTCTCAGCTCACAAGCATTTCGCCACACTCGCATTAACATCTGCTAACCATGGGTATGTGACAAATACATTTGATTTGATTAGAGTGTCTTCTATCCAGAGAAGAAGGTTTGAATGACCTCTGATATTCACTGCAGAGCAGTAAACGACACATCATGATTGGTGAAAGGTGAGAGAGACTCAGAGTCAAGGGCAAAGCCCAAGGGGATATGTGCAGTCAAATTGAACAGAGAATGTTTCTCAGATGACACCCTATACTTTCTAGTGCAGTACATTTGACAAAAGCTCAGAATTAGTGCTCTTTATGTGTCACGGGATTCTTCTGTTGACGGAAAGGCGGACCAAAACGCGGCGTGGTTTCTGTTCATCTTGATATTTAATTAAAGAAAGTACTGAACACTGAATACAAAAACAATAAACGACCGTGAAGCTAAATGAGAACTGTGGTGACACAAGCGATCAACATAGACAATCACCCACAAACAAACAGTGCAACCCAGGCTACCTAAGTATGATTCTCAATCAGAGACAACTAATGACACCTGCCTCTGATTGAGAACCATACTAGGCCGAAACATACAAGTCCACAAATCATAGAAAAACCAACATAGACTGCCCACCCAACTCACGCCCTGACCATACTAAATAAATACAAAACAAAGGAAATAAAAGTCAGAACGTGACATTATGGGAAATCAGGTGTTTAATATAGTTTTAAAAAGTTGTCTCCAATGTGTGTTTCCTGGTCTCTTTTATGACGCAGTCTCAGTTGTATACTTGTGTGTGCCATAGCACTCTCTCTGTACCTTTCCTACGATTCAGCAGGATAGAGTATATATCTCCTTGGCCATCTGTCTGTCTACATTTATATATATTTGATCAGATTGGAGCCAGGCCATCTCCCCCATCTCGACCTCCTCAGTAAGTGATGTTGTGTTAAGTGCTACAGTCGTTCTCAATAAAATATATATTATCACCTAGAGGGGAGAGGGAGGAGAGGAGTGAGGGAAGGAGATGAGAGGAGGTGATTTGAGGAGGAGAGGAGAGTGACCACGAATGGAGGGAGATGAAGTAGACAATGAAAGAGAAAGGAAGAGAGCGTGGAATTACAGAGGAAAGTTAAAGATGCTTCACTAGAATTACAGTCTTCTATCTAGAGGAGGTTTGAAATACCTCTGATGTTCACTGCAGAGCACTAAACTGCATACAGGGCCTTCTGAAAGTATTCAGAACCCTTTGACTTTTTTCACGTTGTTACGTTACAGCCTTATTCTAAAATGGATTCAAATACATCTACACACAGTACCACATAATGACAAAACAATTATTATTTTTAGAAAATGTTGCACATTTATTACAAATAAAAACAGAAGAACCTTATTTACGTAAGTATTCAGACCCTTTGCTATGAGACTCGAAATTGAGCTCAGGTGCATCCTGTTTCCATGGATCATCCTTGAGATATTTCTACAACTTGATTGGAATCCACCTGTGGTAAATTAAATAGATTGGACATGATTTGGAAAGGTACACAGCTGTTTATATAAGGTCCCACAATTGACAGGGCATTTCAGAGAAAAAACCAAGCCAAGAGGTTGAAGGAATTGTCCGTAGAGCTCTAAGACAGGATTGTGTCGAAGCACAGAAGATCATTGAAGAGCATTGAAGATCCCCAAGAACACAGTGGCATCCATCATTCTAAAATGTAAGAAGTTTGGAACCACCAAGACCAAGTTGACCGTCCAGACAAACTGAGCAATCGGGGGAGAAAGGCCTCGGTCAGCGAGGTGACCAAGAACACGATTGTCACTCTGACAGAGTTCTAGAGTTCCTCTGTGGAGATGGGAGAACCTTCCATAAGGACAACAATCTCTGCAGCCCTCCGCCAATCAGGCCTTTATGGTAGAGTGGCCAAACGGAAACCCCTCCTCAATAAAAGGCACATGACAGCCAGCCTTGCATTTGCCAAAAGGCTCCTTAAACTCTCAGACCATGATAAACAAGATTCTCTGGTCTGATGAAACCAAGATTGAGCTCTTTGGCCTGAATGCCAAGCGCCACATCTGGAGGAAACCTGGCACCATCCCTACGGTGAAGCATGGTGGTGGCAGCATCATGCTGTGGGGATGTTTTTCAGTGGTAGGGACTGGTAGATTAGTTAGGATTGAGGGAAAGATGAACAGAGAAAAGTACAGAGAAACCCCTTAAATGAAAACCTTCCCCAGAGCACTCAGGGCCTCAGACTGTGGCGAAGGTTCACCTTCCAACAGGACAACGACCCTAAGCACACAGCCAAGACAAAGCAGCAATGGTTTCTGGACAAGTCTCTGAATGTCCTTGAGTGGCCCAGCCAAAGCCCGTTCTTGAACCCGGTCAAACGTCTCTGGAGAGACCTGAAAATAGTGACGCTCCCCATCCAATCTGACAGAGATTGAGAGGATCTGGAGAGAAGAATGGGAGAAACTCCCCAAATACAGATGTGCCTTGTAGCGTCATACCCAAGATGACTTGAGGCTGTAATCGCTACCAAAGATGCTTAAACAAAGCACTGAGTAAATGGTCTGAATACTTATATAAATTGGATATTTCCGTTTTTTAAATTGAATGAATTAGCAAAAAAATGTAGAAAAACCATTTTTTGCTTCGTCATTATGTGGTATTGCGTATAGATTGATGAGGGAAAAAAACTATTGAATCAATTTTAGAGTAAGGCTGTAACCTAACAAAATGTGGGAAAAGTTAAGGGTCTGAATACTTTCTGAAGGTACTGAATGTTTCATTGGTGAAAGGTGAGAGAGACTCAAGAGTCAAGAGCAAAGCCCAAGGGGAAAAGGGATAGACAAAAACAAACCTTTTACCAGGTCAAACTACCTGGACTCTATTGGAGTGCGTCCCCATCTCCACTTAACCATATCACAGCTAAAGCTTTTGAAATCTCCAAGCTATTCCCCTTTTTAAAAGACAATAAGTTATTATGTCTTGTACCATGGAAGGTTGTTCCAATCCAAATCCCACGGTAGAATACCATAGCACTTTTGAACAGTACTCATTTGCTCCAAAATTGGACATTCTAATTCTGCGGGCTAAAAACATCCACTCCCACATTTTGGCCACATAATCTGAGATCGGCCGAAACTTCATTTTGCAGTAATTTCACGCTTTCTGTAATACATGAAACATAAAACACTACATATTAGAGTGGAAAGCAGAAAATACATAGCAGATTTTCCCTAGGTCTACGTCCAACTGTGGTCTAAATTATGTCTCTCAGCAAATGTGTTTATGGAGTAGGACCAGGGTTTTTACCTTCGTCCCTTAAATTAGACCATCTCCCAGAGCGGAGCAGGGGAAGGGAGGCAAGAAGGGAAATCTAGAAATATATAAATAAAACCCTATCTTTTTTCAAGGCACAATCACTGGCCCTCAATCCTGAACACAGATTGTATATGTGCGCTGTAGCTCTCAGAAACGGGGGAAATAATCGCCCATCGGTAGAGTAAAGAGAAGTGTTGAAAGGTCAATGTACAAAATGCCAGACTTTGACCTTAGCACTCAGTCTCGCCGGGCACCGTGTCTATGAGGCCGAGGGGGCACAGTGTTAGACAGTGTTAGGAGGAGAGGACTTGCATTCCCAGTGAGAGTGAACGTCCCAGCTGGTGATTTATATAAGCCCATATAGATGTACAATGTGATAGTACGGAGGAAACAGAACTATTGATTATCTCCCACTGTCACACATTTACACTTCAGATAACACACGCAGAGATACTTCCTCCTCTCCTTTCCTCTTCTCTCCCTCCCTCCTAAGTTCTATCCAGGACTGACTAGATCCTTCACCTCTGAACATCATAGAACTGCCTCAGGCTGTCTGTTTATCGTCCTCCTGGTATGAAGCTAAAGGGTGATAACAAGGGGTGACTCTAGAGAACTGTCAGGATGGTGACCTACTAAGAGGATAAAGGGGTGAAGGAATAGTGGGATGAGTAATATGTAGGGCTGAAGGTAAACAGATATGTAAAATGAAGGAGAACTGTGGTGATGAGGGCATAGACGAATGGTTAGAGCAAATGATGAGAGTAAACCATCTCAGGTTCATCCCACTATTCCTTTACTCTTTCATCATTTGCTTCAACCATTCGTCTATGCCCTGGATCAGAGGAGGCTGCTGAGGGGAGGACGGCTCATAATAATGGCTGGAATGGAGCGAATGGAATGGCATCAAACACATGGAAACCATGTATTTAGTGTGGTTGATACCATTCCACCTATTCCGTTACCAGCCGTTACCACGAGTGCGTCCTCCCCAATTAAGGGGCTACCAACCTCCTGTGGTCTTGATATTACGAAGTAAACACTCACAGCTCTGAAATAGGTGTAATCACTATAGTCTAAAGACAAACACGCACACTAAAGAGAAGTACCTTCGGCAATAGCCTGCAGAGTCTTGCAGGGTGATAGCTGGGATGGGGGAATCAGTGAGCTCCTTGGTCTAATCATCAGCTTCAACTAAAAATCACAGGTCTCTAACGAATTTAGTTGATACTCAATACTTGTTTTAATATAAGCTGGTGGAAGGACTGTAGCTTGCATGGACAGCAAAGCTCCATTGTATCCACCCACACACTGGTCTGCAAGGGATGTAAGTAGAGTGGACTCCAGTTCATTGTAATGGTCACATGTAGTGTGTAGATCGATACCGTGCTCCCCTGCCGTGACCTCAAACCACAGAGAGATGGATTGACTGTCCTCAAGCTCTAACCACTACCCACTGACTTACTACCTGTGTGTATGTGTATGTCTTTTCCAGGGATGGTATGCATTGGTGAAATAACCATTGTTGGCTATGTATATGCTAATGATCTGTATTGAACTGTACTATAGATACGTGTACTGTATAAGTTCAGCATGCTTGTCCTACCGCTACCATAGAGCCTAGTGGCAGCCTAGGCAAGAACTCATGCAAATCCTGTTCATATATAATCATATTTAGACGTTTTTATTTTCAATAGTTACATTTGTGTTGATCAAATCTTGATATCATGAATTGGTTCCTGCCCGTAAATAGCTGAAAATCAGTGTTGTCAACAAGCCGGCTAATGCTAGCTAGCCGGTGTTTGTTTTAATTAGAAATACATTACTACTGACTTTGGGTTCTTTTTCACCAACGGTGACCAAGAGGAGGCTTATGCATCCAGAGCTGGCAGTGTGCCAGCTTTTTCATTGCTTAGGAGGATACTTCTCAAGTACAGAATAGGCTTTACTCTGTAGGGAGCTCAAACTTCATCACAGTCCCAACACAGAGAATCTGCAGATGGTGGAGACGCCCTGGAGCCGCCTGCCTGCCTACCTTCCTGCCTTTAGACAAGCTGAGCTGACCACCACCGTCGCTGACCATCTCAATCAATTAAATATTATTTGAAACATGCTGTCAAGGCTGTGGGTAACTGGTGAAAGGAGTCAGGCGCTGGAGAGATGAGATGCGTGGACAAGGTATTTAATACAAGATAACACCAGTATAAACACAATACTATGGTGCTGGAAAAATGCCGGTACCACGACATAAACGGGCTTAATAACAAAACCCGGCAACAAAATGCCATCAGTAACAGCCTGAACAATAAAACACGCACATAAAAATGGGGGAAACCAGAGGGTTAAATAAGGAATATGTAAAAGGGGAATTGAAACCAGGTGTGTAGAAAACAAAGACAAAACAAATGGAAAATGAAAAGTGGATCGGTGATGGCTAGAAGGCCGGTGACATCGACCGTTGAATGCCGCTCGAACAAGGAGAGGGACCGACTCCAGGGGAAGTCGTGACACATGCTTTGCAAACAACAGGTGAAATGCTTACTTATACAAGCCCTTCCAAACAATGCAGAGAAGAAAAAAGATCAGAAAAATAATAAAACGAAGAATAAATATACAAAGAGAAAATAAAATAATGGGCAAATATTGCTGACGTTGAGGGAGAGGTTGTTGTCCTGGCAACAACCTGCCATGTCTCTGACCTCCTCCCTGTATGCTCTCATCGTCGTCAGTGATCAGGCCTACCACCATCATGTCGTCTGTAAACTTAACCATGTCATGTGTATGATCACACATTTGTGACCATTGCTGAATGGTCCCTGCTGAATGGTCCCTGCAGCATACCATGGCAAATATGTGATTGGAACAGTAGCATCAGAACAGTATTGTTGTCTGAAAAGCATCTAAACAATGTTTTGTACTGATGAGAAATAAAGATCTCCACAACTTTATTCCTCAATTTCACCTTCTATAGGACTGCAAACTTAATCATCAAAGCATCACATGGAGGACATCACACAGCCAAACTCCTTCCAAAAACCATTCTAAATAACTGGTTGCACTGACAAAACACAAAACATTAGTTAGCGACCAAACAGCTAGACTTGTTTACAATCTCTGGTGAGTACAAGCGACTAATGTAAAAGAGATGCGGCTAAAATCTTTATGATGGGGCCTGGGAGGGCATAGGCCGATCTCGCAGGTGAAGAAGCTGGATATGGAGGTCCTGGGCTGGTGTGGTTACACATGGCCTGCAGTTATGATGCAGGTTGGACATACTACCAAATTCTCTAAAATGACATTGGTGGTGGCTTATGGTAGATAAATTAACATTCAATCCTCTGGCAACAGCTCTAGTGGACATTCCTGCAGTCAGCATGCCAATTACATTCTCCCTTAAGACTTGAGCCATCTGCCCAATTCTCTAAAATGATGTTGGAGGCTACTGATGGTATAAAAATGAACATTAAATCTGGCAACAGCTCTGGTGGACATTCACTCAGTCAGCATGCCAATAGCACATTCCATCAAAACTCGAAAACATCTGTGGCATTGTGTTGTGTGACTAAACTGTACATTTTAAAGTGGCCCTTTTATTGTCCCCAGCACAAGGTGCATGTGTGTAATGATCATGCTCTTTAATCAGGGGTGTGGACAAACAGTCCATTTATATTTTCCAACGGGCCTATACATTTGGGTGAGATTTTTTTCTCGCCTGAGTAGCCTCGTTTCACTGCCAGAATTAAAATTAAACCATCTTGTGTTCAGTGAAATAACGAGATAATGTGAAATACTGGTTGCCTAGTCAAATAATTAACATCCAATCACATTAACCGTTACTCTCTCACAGGAAACCTTCACTCTTGTGCAGACATTTAGAAACTAAACATGACAATTTGAAAAATGAGCCACGGGAGTTTTTTTGAGCGAGAATAAAAATCACTTTCGAGTAGTAAGACATGTATAAAAGGCTAGAAGCGACAGATATGGTGAGCTACCGAGTGGCTAGGACAGGCAATCCCCATACTAGCAGTTGCTCCCAATGCCACTTGGGTACAGTGCAGCATCCACCGAGAGGCTCTTGCTGCCAAGGGAATTCCTGACAACTTGAAAGATGTTTTGGACACCACAGTGAAAATAGTTAACTTTGTTAAAGGAAGGCCCCTGAACTCTTGTGTATTTTCTGCACTATGCAATGATATTGGCAGTGACCATGTACCGCTTTTACAACATACAGAAGGGTGCTGGTTATCAAAGGTATTGACACATTTCTTTTAAAATTAAGAGACGAGCTTAAAGTTTTCTTTACTGACCATAATTTCCACTAGCATAATGACGAATTTCCGACACGACTGGCCTATCTGGGTAATGTTTTTTTCTCGCCTGAATGATCTGAATCTAGGATTACAGGGACTCTCCGCAACTATATTCAATGTGGGGGACACAATTGAGGCTATCATTAAGAAGTTGGTGCTCTATTCTGCCTACATTAATAAGGACAACACACAGGTCTTTCCATAATTTTTTGTGTGCAAATGAATTCAAGCTTACGGACAATGTCAAATGTGATATAGCGACGCACCCGAGTGAGCTGGGTGTGCAATTACGCAGGTACTTTAACGAAATGGACGACACAAACAACTGGATTCGTTATTCCTTTCATGCCCTGCCTCCAGTTCACTTACTGATATCTGAACAAGAGCCTCAACGAGATTGCAACAACCGATTCTGTGAACATTTTATTAATCAGAAGCCACAGCCAGATTTCTGAATTGGGCTGCGCTCAGTTTCTTGCCTTGGAAAACTGTGCTGTTAAGACACTGATGCCCTTTGCAACCACGTATCTATGTGAGAGTGGATTCTCGGACCTCACTAGCATGAAAACTATATACAGGCACAGACTGTGTGGAAAATTATTTAAGACTGAGACTCTCTCCAATACAGCCCAACACTGAAGAGTTATGTGCATCCTTTCAAGCACACCCTTCTCATTAACCTGTGGAGAGTTATTCACAATTTTTTATGAACAAAGAAGGTTTTATATGTAAGATGGCTAAATAAAGAGCAAAATTATTGATTATCATTTGTGCCCTGGTCCTATAAGAGCTCTGTCACTTAACACGAGCCGGGTTGTGAGAAAAACTCATTCTTATGTTTAATAAATATATCGTATAGTGTGTGTGTGTGTGGTAGGCTTACAATGACGGCGGAAATCAACATTTGAGAGTGCACTGACCCTGGTGCTAGAGGGGGTACGCAGCTGAGGTTGAATCGGGGTACGGGACTATAACATTTTTGGGAACCACTGGTCTACAGCATATCATGAGGTATTCAAACTCAGGCGAGCTGAACCTCAATACTTCATTAATATTAGAGATCACCATGTCACGCCCTGACCTTAGTATTCTTTGTTTTCTTTATTATTTTAGTTAGGTCAGGGTGTGACATGGTTGGTATGTGTGGTTTTGTCTTATTCTAGGGTGTTTGTACTAACTAGGGGTTTTTGTAGATTTATAGCGTTGTTTTCATCTAGGCGTTTATGTTGGTCTATGGTTGCCTAGATTGGTTCTCAATTAGAGGCAGGTGTTTATCGTTGTCTCTGATTGGGAACCATATTTAGGCAGCCGTCTTCTTTGGGTATTTCGTGGGTTATTGTCTATGTCTAGTTGCATGTTAGCACAGTGTTTATATAGCGGTCACATTCGTCTTTATCGTTTTGTTGTTTTTGTTCTTCGTGTTTTTCATTAAATAAAGAAGAATGCATTCTAACCACGCTGCGCTTTGGTCTACTCCATACGACGATCGTGACACACCAGCTATTAAAAAAGAGACACACACACCCCCTCTTCCCTTGAGTTTCCCCGATGCCACCTATCTGTCCTAGCGATGTATCGAAAAACCATTTAGATTTCTTTACCATGTCCTTCTTCAGGATATTACAGTTGTTCAGATCAGGTTGATAGAATAGTCTCCAACAGAGCTCATCCATCCAGTGATTGCACATTCGCCAATAGAACGTAGTAGTGTAGAATGGGTAGTGTCGATTTATCCACTCTCCGACATAGTCTCGTCAGGTATACAGAACGCCGGTCTCCATAGCGTCGTCTCCTTCTTCGAGTGTCAGAGTTTTGCACCTGGTCCGGGATAATCAATATGTCTTTCGCCTCCGAAGTTCTCATTCAAATTGAGGTTAGTGCTTGCTGTTCTGATGTCCATACACTCTTTTCGGTCATAGGAAACGATGCTGGAAACATTATGTATGTACACAAAAAGTTAAGATCAGCACAAAGAAATACCAGAAATTGCTCAATTGGTCAGTTTTTCCAGAACCCTCCGGTGCCATTTTGTGAGCATCCACATCCTGTCATGCCCGCGGCTGCCCATCTGCTTGAGGCTTCAAGAAGCAAACAGACTTGATCTATCTACTGTTGTAGCTTATATTTATTTTTAAATGACTTCTTGTTGTATATTTTGCTTAACAAGCTATTTGAGATTCTGTCTTTAATGAAAAGCTCTATCAGTTCAATTAATTAGTATTATTAAACTTTCAAACTATTTGAGCAGTGTGTGTATGTTAGAGCTTTGAATTTTCACCAACTGGTCATAGAAGGTGCTAAAGGGTTGGTAACTATGGTTGGGTGATAGATATGATTTTTAAGCCATATCTTCATTTTTGAAAACGTATTATCCCGTTTTAGGGAAGACCTAGATGCAGAAGTGTCGAAGTAACACACTTTTATTACTAGAACAGAGGGTAGGCAAAACGACAGGTCAAGGGCAGGCAGAGGTCGGTAATCCAGATCAGAGTCCAAAAGGTACAGAACGGCAGGCAGTCTCAGGTACAGAACGACAGGTAGTCTCAGGGTCAAGGCAGGCAGAGGTCAATAATCCAAGGTGGTGGGACAAGGTACAGGGCGGTAGGCAGGCTCAGGGTCAGGGCAGGCAGAATGGTTAGTAATGGAGATTACATTTACATTTAAGTCATTTAGCAGACGCTCTTATCCAGAGCGACTTACAAATTGGTGCATTCACCTTATGATATCCAGTGGAACAGCCACTTTACAATAGTGCATCTAAATCTTTTAAGGGGGGTGAGAAGGATTACTTTATCCTATCCTAGGTATTCCTTAAAGAGGTGGGGTTTCAGGTATCTCCGGAAGGTGGTGATTGACTCCGCTGTCCTGGCGTCGTGAGGGAGTGTGTTCCACCATTGGGGAGCCAGAGCAGCGAACAGTTTTGACTGGGCTGAGCGGGAACTGTACTTCCTCAGTGGTAAGGAGGCGAGCAGGCCAGAGGTGGATGAACGCAGTGCCCTTGTTTGGGTGTAGGGCCTGATCAGAGCCTGGAGGTACTGAGGTGCCGTTCCCCTCACAGCTCCGTAGGCAAGCACCATGGTCTTGTAGCGGATGCGAGCTTCAACTGGAAGCCAGTGGAGAGAGCGGAGGAGCGGGGTGACGTGAGAGAACTTGGGAAGGTTGAACACCAGACGGGCTGCGGCGTTCTGGATGAGTTGTAGGGGTTTAATGGCACAGGCAGGGAGCCCAGCCAACAGCGAGTTGCAGTAATCCAGACGGGAGATGACAAGTGCCTGGATTAGGACCTGCGCCGCTTCCTGTGTGAGGCAGGGTCGTACTCTGCGGATGTTGTAGAGCATGAACCTACAGGAACGGGCCACCGCCTTGATGTTAGTTGAGAACGACAGGGTGTTGTCCAGGATCACGCCAAGGTTCTTAGCGCTCTGGGAGGAGGACACAATATATACGATACATGGGGCAAAGGTACAGGACGGCAGGCAGGCTCAGGGTCAGGGCAGGCAGAGGTCAATAATCCAGGGTGGTGTGACATGGTACAGAACAGCAGGCAAGGTCAGGGCAGGCAGAATGGTCAAAACTATAAAACAGGAACTAGAAGCAGACAGGAGCAGGGGGAAACACGCTGGTAGGCTTGATGAACCAAATGAACTGGCAACAGACAAACAGAGAACACAGGTAGACGGTAGCAAGAAAAAGTATGTGAACCCTTTGGAATTACCTGCATAAATTGGTCACACAATTTGATCTCATCTTCATCTTAGTCACAACAATAGACAAATATAGTGTGCTTGAACTAATAACACACAAATTATTGTATTTTTCTATATTCAATACATCATTTACACATTCACAGTGTAGGTTGGAAAAAGTATGTGAACCCATAGGCTAATTACTTTTTCAACAGGTAATTGGAGTCAGAAGTCAGCTAACCTGGAGTCCAATCAATGAGACGAGATTGGAGATGTCGGTTAGAGCTGCCCTGCCCTATAAAAAACACTCACAAAGTTTGAGTTTGCTATTCACAACAAGCATTGCCTGATGTGAACCATGCCTCGGACAAAAGAGATCTCTGAAGACTTAAGATTAAGAATGGTTGACTTGCATAAAGCTGGAAAGGGTTAATAATTGTATCTCTAAAAGCCTTGATGTTCAGCAGTCCACGGTAAGACAAATAGTCTATAACTGGAGAAAGTTCAGCACTGTTGCTACTCTCCCTAGGAGTGCTCGTCCTGCAAAGATGACTGCAAGAGCATAGTGCATAATGCTCAATGAGGTCAAGAAGAATCAGTGTCAGCTAAAGACTTACAGAAATCTCTGGAACTTGCTAACATCCCTGTTGATTAGTCCGATAATACCGTAAAACATAAAACACTTATTCATGGGAGGACACCACGGAAGAAGCCACTGCTGTCCAAAAAAACATTGCTGGTTGTCTGAAGTTCACAAAGGAGCACCTGGATGTTCCACAGCGCTTCTGGCAAACTATTCTGTGGACATATTAAGCTAAAGTTGAGTTGTTTGGAAGGAACACACAACACAATGTGTGTGGAGGAAAAAAGGCACACCAACATCAAAATGGCATATATTATTATTATTATTACCTCATCCCAACTGTAAAGTGTGGTGGAGAGAGTATCATGGTTTGGGCTGCTTTGCTGCCTCCGGGCCTAGACAGCTTGCTATCATCGACGGAACAATTAATTCCCAAGTTTATCAAGACATTTTGCAGGAGAACGTAAGGCTAGCTGTCCACCAATTGAAGCTCAATAAAAGTTGGGTCAACTTCTGTTGAGGACGACGACCCAAAACAACAGGACAACGACTGAAAACACAGAAGTAAATCAACATCAGAATGGCTTCAACAGAAGAAAATATGTCTTGTGGAGTGGCCCAGTCCTGACCTCAACCCAATTTTAAAATGCTGTGGCATGACCTCGAGAGTGGTTGACACCAGACATCCTAAGAATATTGCTGAACTGAAACAGTTTTGTAAAGATGAATGGTCCAAAATTCCGCTTGACCGTTGTGCAGGTCTGATCCGCAACTACAAAAAATGTTTTGTTGAGTTTATGGCTGCCAAAGGCGGGTAAACCAGTTATTAAGTCCAAGGGTTCACATACTTTTCACACCCTGCACTGTGAATGTTTACACGGTGTGTTCAATAAAGACATGAAAATGTATAATTGTTTGTATGTTATTAGTTTAATAAGCAGACTGTGTTTGTCTATTGTTTTGACCTAGACAAAGATCAAATTTATGGAAGGTGAACCTTCACACCAGTCTGAGGTCCTGAGCACTCTGGAGTAGGTTTTTAAATCAAGGATCTCTCTGTACTTTACTCTGTTCATCTTTCCGTCAAGCCTGACTAGTCTCCCAGTCCCTGCCGCTGACAAACATCCCTACAACATTATGCTGCCACCACCATGCTTCACCATAGGGATGGTATTGGCCATGTGATGAGCGGTGCAAGGTTTCCTCCAGACATGACGCTTGGCATTCAGGCCAAAGAGTTCAATCTTGGTTTTATCAGAGCAGAGAATGTTATTTCTCATGGTCTGAGAGTCCTTTAGGTGCCTTTTGGCAAACTCCAAGTGGGCTGTTATGTGCCTTTTACTGAGGAGTGGTTTCCGTCTGGCCAATCTACCATAAAAGCCTGATTGGTGGAGTTCTGCAGAGATTGTCGTCTTTCTGGAAGGTTTTCCCATCTCCACAGAGGAACTCTGTCAGAGTGACCATCAGGTTCTTGGTCACCTCCCTTATCAAGGCCCTTCTCCCCCGATTGTTCAGTTAGGCCGGCCAGCTCAAGGAAGAGTCTTGGTGGTTCCAAACTTCTTCCATTTAAGAATGATGGAGGCCACTGTGTTCTTGGACCTTCAATGCTGCAGAAATTATTTGGTACCCTTCCCCAGATCTGTGCCTCGACACAATGCTGTCTTGGAGCTCTACGGAAAATTGCTTCAACCTCATGGCTTGGTTTTTATTCTGACATGCACTGTCAACTCTGGGACCTGATATAGACATGTGTGTGCCTTTCCAAATCATGTCCAATCAATTGAATTTACCACAGGTGGACTCCAATCAAGTTGTAGAAACATCTCAAGGATAATAAATGGAAACAGGATGCACCTGAACTAAATGTTGAGTCTCATAGCAAAGGGCAATGAAAATAAGGTATTTCTGCTTTCCATTTAAAAAAAAATAATTATCAAACATTTCTAAAAAAATGTTTTTTTGCATTGTCATTATGAGGTATTGAGTGTGGATTCATTAGGATATTGTATTTATTTAATCAATTTTAGAATAACAACAAAATGTGGAAAAGGTGAAGTGGTCTGAATACTTTCTGAAAGCACAGTATACTGTAGCTAAGAACGTAATACTAAGTGTATGTTGTGTAGTAAGCTGTTAGTAGACCATGTGCCTCACCCTAATAATTTGGTTCCTTTCCCCCTCAAAACTTAGCCAACTGTTCTGCCTTGGTGGTGCAAATGTAGCCTATAGCCCGTTTTAGAGAAATGTCATCATCAAATATTGTAATAGTTTTTATTGTCTGCTTATATGTCCCCTTTATTTATCCTACTGTTTTGACTTGGTGGACTTGGAGATTACTGAAAGAACGGCCCATGGTCTGAATTCTGTTGCTCTACATTTCAAAAGTGCTGAACAAATAGACTACGTCTGTTTTAGCTCGGTCATTGATGTCTTTCGGCTTGATATCAACTGCTCAGACACAAGAGGTATGTGGCAGGGTCTACAGTCAATCACGGATTACAAAAAGAAAACCAGCCCCGTCGCGGACCAGGATGCCTTTCTCCCAGACAGACTAAATAACTGTTTTGCTCGATTCAGGACAATACAGTGCCACTGACACGGCCCACAACCAAAACCTACGGACTCTCCTTCACTGCAGCCGACATGAGTAAAACATTTAAACGTGTTAACCCTCGCAAGGCTGCAGGCCCAGACAGCACCCCCAGCCGCATCCTCGGAGCATGCGCAGGCCAGCTGGCTGGTGTGTTTATGGACATATTCAATCAATCCTTATCCCAGTCTGCTGTTCTCACATGCTTCAAGAGGGCCACCATTGTTCCTGTTCCCAAGAAAGCTAAGGCAACTGAGCTAAACGACGACAGCCCCGTAGCACTCACTTCCGCCATCATGAAGTGCTTTGAGAGACTAGTCAAGGACCATATCACCTCCACCCTACCTGACACCCTAGACCCCCTCCAATTTGCTTACCGTCCCAATAGGTCCACAGACGACGCAATCGCAACCACACTGCACACTGCCCTAACCCATCTGGACAAGAGCAATACCTGTGAGATGTGAAAATGCTGTTCATCGACTACAGCTCAGCATTTAACACCATAGTGCCCTCCAAACTCGTCATCAAGCTCGAGACCCCAGGTCTCGACCCCGCCCTGTGCAATTGGGTACTGGACTTCCTGACAGGCCGCCCCCAGGTGGTGAGGATAGGTAACAACATCTCCACCCCGCTGATCCTCAACACTGGGGCCCCACAAGGGAGCGTTCTGAGCCCTCTCCTGTACTCCCTGTTCACCCACGACTGCGTGGCCAAGCACGCCTCTAACTCAATTATCAAGTTTGTGGATGACACCACAGTGGTAGGCTTGATTACCAACAATGACGAGACGGCCTACAGAGGAGGTGAGGGCACCCGGAGTGTGGTGTCAGGAAAATAACCTCACACTCAACGTCAACAAAACAAAGGAGATGATTGTGGACTTCAGGAAACAGCAGAGGGAGCAACCCCCTATCCACATTGACGGGACAGTAGTGGAGAGGGTAGTAGGTTTTAAGTTCCTCGGCGTACACATCACAGACAAACTGAATTGGTCCAACCACAAGCGCCTTGTACTCAGCCTTGTCTCAGGATGGTAAGTTGGTGGTTGAAGATATCCCTCTAGTGGTGTGGGGGCTGTGCTTTGGCAAAGTGGGTGGGGTTATATCCTTCCTGTTTGGCCCTGTCCGGGGGTGTCTGGGGCCACAGTGTCTCCTGACCCCTCCTGTCTCATCCTCCAGTATTTATGCTGCAGTAGTTTGTGTCGGGGGGCTAGGGTCAGTTTGTTATATCTGGAGTACTTCTCCTGTCCTATTCGGTGTCCTGTGTGAATTTAAGTGTGCTTTCTCTAATTCTCTCTTTCTTTCTCTCGGAGGACCTGAGCCCTAGGACCATGCCCCAGGACTACCTGACATGATGACTCCTTGCTGTCCCCAGTCCACCTGGCCGTGCTGCTGCTCCAGTTTCAACTGTTCTGCCTCATTATTATTCGACCATGCTGGTCATTTATGAACATTTGAACATCTTGGCCATGTTCTGTTATAATCTCCACCCAGCACAGCCAGAAGAGGACTGGCCACCCCACATAGCCTGGTTCCCCTCTAGGTTTCTTCCTAGGTTTTGGCCTTTCTAGGGAGTTTTTCCTAGCCACCGTGCTTCTACACCTGCATTGCTTGCTGTTTGGGGTTTTAGGCTGGGTTTCTGTACAGCACTTTGAGATATCAGATGATGTACGGAGGGCTATATAAATACATTTGATTTGATTTGATTTGAAAGGGCAGTGTGGAGTGCAATAGAGATTTGTAGTGGGTCTAGGGTTTCTGGGATAATGGTGTTGATGTGAGCCATGACCAGCCTTCCAAACTACTTCATGACTACAGACGTGAGTGCTACGGGGCAGTAATCATTTAGGCAGGTTACCTTAATGTTCTTGGCCACAGGGACTATGGCGGTCTGCTTGAAACATGTTGGTATTTCAGACTCAGAAGGGAGAGGTTGAAAATGTCAGTGATGACACTTGCCCGTTGGTCAGCGCATGCTCAGAGTACACGTCCTGGTAATCCGTCTGGCCCTGCAGCCTTGTGAATGTTGACCTGTTTAACTAAAGGTCTTGCATATTGATCTTGCATATCTATGTGTGCACATTCCCCCCATCATTAGCATATGGTGGAAGTCATTGATTGCCTCTGTCATGACTGTCCTGATCAGGTCAGGTTACAGGAAACCACAATCCTACAGATTACCTCTCAACCTCAGAGGAGAAGAGATCTAGGGGTCTGAAGATGTGGGGGTTTTATGACCCCTCACACCCCTGGTAAATCTTAGGCCACACAACATTCCTTTGTCCTCTCACTATGGAAAACCAACCTCAGAACCTAAACATGCAATAAAGGGACTTTGGAACAATGTTTTCCGTCAGCCACAATGGTGGTAATGACGATAGATGGAATATGAAAATGTATGTCATTTTTGTTTTGTTATTAAAGGTTAATAAATGATGTTATTACGAAAACATTGTAACATGAAGAGTTTTCCTAGTATATGTTTGATGTTTATACATTGCACGTTGTGTGGAAAATGTCCAAATCAAAGGGAATGTTTTGATAAAGATGAAATGTGAAGTTATTTGTCTAGAAATTTGGATTTGAATAAAACCTGGAGCTTGCTCTTAACTTGTTACGCCCAGAGAATTGCCCTAAAGGCGGCGACGCCCACTTCTGACCCGAGGGTATTTAACCTGTGTGTGAAGAATTAACATATCAGACTAAGTGACCCAAGCTGCAGCCGAGGTCTAAAAAGTCAACAAACCCAAAACGCAACACAAGTTTGAAGACAAATAAATATTATTCTACCCAAGCTACGGATGAGTAGCTGTGTCTAAGCAGGTGAATTCAAGTCGAACCACCTAGCTTCTACATCGAATCGTGGTATCTACACTGTTTCAATCCTACGCTGTGAGCTCTGAGCTACAGAGCTGTCTGTCCTCAGAAGAACCCTTCCAGAACAAGGGCGAGGGAACAGACTCCTAAGCCAAAAGGACACTGTCATCGTGAGGAAGACCAGAGAGTTGCGCCGGAGAAGTGCGTCATTGAGTAGCCTGAACGGTCCACGCGGAGGATCCACAGAGACCTTCCCCACGTAATTACATCATTATATTCTGACCCATAAGAGCCGCAGTTTGGAGCAAGGCTAGGGTTAGAATAAGCATAGCTGACAAATGCACCCAAATGTATATTTCTCTTGTGTACTTTAAATTTTTCTCTCCCTTTTAAATCTCCATTTTGGGTAACGCGCCATAGTGTGTTGGCCCGTTATACTAAGTTCCAATCAATAGCCTAGAATGTGTATCTTTTATCATCATTTTAGCTTTCTAGTAAATAAATACTCAACTAAGATTGGTGTGGTACGAACTCATTGGTGAGACCCGGGTCCATGCAGATTCCCAGATTATACGATGTTCAGAACGAGATTGTAGAGGTAACTGATTAATTAGCGGCTGTTGTAAAATCGATATTCTGATATTCTTGGAGTTAATTTGGGAAATAGAAACTCAATAAAAAAAAAATTTCCCATGGTGCCCCAGGTTAATGAGTTAATAATTGCTTGATTCAGTTAATCACGCAATTAGAAACTTTTAATAATTCGATGAGTAACAGTCGTCACATTAACGAAGACAACGTCACGACACCTTGTTTGTGTGTGTGTTTATCTGCTTTTGGCCACGGACTTCCATTAGGTCGATAACTTAAGTAGTGTGTTGTGTGTGAGGGAAGAAATCCCTGTATAAATCACAGCTACCAAATAACCGCCATCCCCGCTCTCTTGCTGTGGAACACCAATTAAAGGAGAGATATTGGATACGGGCCTGTGCGTTCTCTAATTGTAGAGGAGGAGAGGGGGATGAAGCAGGAGAGTAGAAGAAAGAGGAGGGGAGGGACAATTTGGAGCCAGAACAAAACCACTGGACCGGAACAGAGAGAGGCCTCATTGCTTCAGAAGACATGAGTGAAATGGGAAGGTGGGGATGAGAGAGAAATGGAGTAGACGGTCTGATCGGAATATCGAGAAGCTCTCCCTCATTGCTGACAATTATCCCAATCCCAACAAAGCTAATGTCTAACCACAAGACTGCCTGCACCGCTCAGAACACACGTCACTCCTATCATACGCACAAAATGATGTGTAAATGTTTACACTACCTCCCCTCACTGTTCTCTTTCTCTCTCTTCATCCTGCTCCCGGTCTTCCTCCCTGTGTCCTTAAGTTTTATTAGTCATATGTACAGGATACACATGGTATACACCGTACCAAACAAAATGTTTACTTACAGGGTCCTTCTCAACAAGGCAACAATAAAAAAGATAATAATAATTAAAAGGACACATCCCTGGGGAGAGTCTGTAGAGGTGGTGTTGTTGCCTATGGTCTATATAGCCTGTGGTCTGCCTGTCAGGATATTCAGGATTCAGTTGAAGAGGGTGATGTCCAGACCCAGGGCTCTGAGCTTGATGACGATGTTGAGGGAACAATAGTGTTTAATGCTGAACTGTCGTCAATGAACAGCATTCTCATATAGGTATTTCTCTTGTCCAGATTTGCTAGGGTCATGTGAATAGCGATGGAAATGGCATCTTCTGTGGATTTGTAGGCAAATTGGAGTGGGTCAAGTGTCCCTTGAAGAAAGTGGAGACGACGGCCTGGAACAGGGACTAGTTGAAGATGTCTGAGAAGACGCCCGCCATTCAAGCGCACACTCTTAGGAAGCGGCCAGGGATGCCGTCTGGGCCGGCAGTTTTGTGAGTATTGACTCGAGAGTTTGTCTTTTTTTGGTTACCTTTATTTAACTAGGAAAGTCAGTTTAGAACAAAATTCTTATTTACAATGATGGCCTACCTCAGCCAAACCCTAACGACACTTGGCCAATTGTTCGCCGCCCTATGGGACTCCCAATTACGGGCGGTTGTGATACAGCCTGGAATCGAACCAGGGTCTGTAGTGACACCTCTAGCACTGAGATGCAGTGCCTTAAACTGCTGCGCCACTCGTTCGCCCATGTCAGCCTTGGAGAGCGAAAGCACCTGGTCTTCCGGAGAGGGCAAAGAGAGGTTACAGATTATGTAACTCAATACACACACACACACACACACACCGAACAAATGCCATTGTCTGTGCTAGAGGGTCGATGCCAGAGAGATGGAGAGTTAATCCGTGACACTAACGGCATCATTGACAGAAACTGTGGCATTTCATCGCTAACACTAAAGGCATTAAACACATACCCATCCATACATTTGCAGAAAGAAGAATGCAACACAGACACACACCCGTGTAGTCTCCTGTATCACATTTCACAAGCCCTCTAAAGCCAACAAATGGCCAGTGGGGCCTCCTGCTGGCAACGCCAACCAAAGGGAGAGAAAGAGAAAACTCGTTCCCCGTTTGGCCCTGCTCCCCACGTGCACACACAGGGCAGATGACTGATCTACCCAATATGTGGATTTGTTATTATATTGGATAGCTACGGAATGGCCACTGACTCTAGGTCACATCTACCAGCTCCGGTCATAAAACGTGTTCATACTGTTGTACGAACTGTCCAATTCATCCCCGAAATTGACAAAGTAAAAATGGAATTTACCACAACCCTGGACACAACCTTTCCAAGTGTGTGTGTACATGTCTCTGTGTGTGTGTGTTCATCTAGGTATTTATCCAGTATGGGTGGATGGTTGCCAGCTTAGCATTCTCCACACCAGCCAGCCTCTCTTTTGCCTGCAGCCTTCTGGGCTTACCCCGGCCTGTCCTGGAATGAAAACACACACACACACACACCGGCTGGTTTGTGGTGTGAAACATGGGAGGGGGGGCAGCAGTGCGGCCTTCTTTAAACACACCATGTTCTGCTTTGTACAAGGAGAATCAGTCGGGAGAAATGTTCAAATGAGAAAATAGTCTCAAGATTTGAGACATGACGTGATGAGACATGACGATACGGCCAGATGTCCTTGGAGATTCAACCAGACATCATAACTTAAACTATGGCAGATATAAAAAATAAACAGAAAAGAAAGAAAACAGTCTAATCCTAACTCAGACCTGGAAACTAGGTGAGCACTCGCTGAGCCAATCAGTCACATGACTGGATCAATGAAGTGACACACAGAGAGATACCCAAACACACTGTGATTCCAACTACTGGGCCGACGAAGCCTTCCTATACCAAGACTAGCTACACTCATTAAAGATACAGAGGCACACTGTCAGAGTAATGCCATGGCTTTAGGGTCAAGATTACTTTGAGTCACAATGCAAGCCGAAACACACACACACACACACACACACACACACACACACACAGTGGGGCAAAAGGGTATTTAGTCAGCAACCAATTGTGCAAGTTCTCCCACTTAAAAAGATGAGAGAGGCCTGTAATTTTCATCATAGGTACACTTCAACCATGACAGACAAAATGAGAAGAAAAAAAAATCCAGAAAATCACATTGTAGGATTTTTTATGAATTTATTTGCAAATTATGGTGGAAAATAAGTATTTGGTCAATAACAAACAAGCAAGATTTCTGGCTCTCACAGATCTGTAACTTCTTCTTTAAGAGGGTCCTCTGTCCTCCACTCGTTACCTGTATTAATGGCACCTGTTTGAACTTGTTATCAGTATAAAAGACACCTGTCCACAACCTCAAACAGTCACACTCCAAACTCCACTATGGCCAAGACCAAAGAGCTGTCAAAGGACACCAGAAACAAAATTGTAGACCTGCACCAGGCTGGGAAGAATGAATCTGCAATAGGTAAGCAGCTTGGTTTGAAGAAATCATCTGTGGGAGCAATTATTAGGAAATGGAAGATATACAAGACCACTGATAATCTCCCTCGATCTGGGGCTCCACGCAAGATCTCACCCAGTGGGGTCAAAATGATCACAAGAACGGTGAGCAGAAATCCCAGAACCACATGGGGGGACATAGTGAATGACCTGCAGAGAGCTGGGACCCAAGTAACAGAGCCTACCATCAGCAAGGGCATTGAAGATGAAACGTGGCTGGGTCTTTCAAGGACACCAACAAGAAAAAGAGACTTGCTTGAGCCAAGAAACACAAGCAATGGACATTAGACCAGTGGAAATCAGTCCAATTCTGTGGGACTATCGTTTGTTCTTCAACAGCCTAGATGGCCAGCATCCCGGAGTCGTCACTACATTTTTGACATTGAGACTTGTGTTTTGTGGGTACCATTTAATCAAGCTGCCAGTTGACGACGTGTGAGGCGTCTGTTTCTCAAACTAGACACCCTAACATACTTGTCCTCTTGCTCAGTTGTGCACCGGGGCCTCCCACTCCTCTTTCTATTTTGGTTAGAGCCAGTTTTCGCTGTTCTGTAAAGGGAGTTGTACACAGCGTTGTACTAGATCTTCAGTTTCTTGGCAATCTCTCGCATGCATAAGTCTTAATTTCTGAGAACAAGAATAGACCGACGAGTTTCAGAAGAAAGTGCTTTGTTTCTGGCATTTTTTTTGCCTGTAATCAAACCTAAAAAGGCTGATGCTCCAGACATTCAACTAGTCTAAAGAAGGTCATATTTATTGCTTCCTTAATCAGGATGCCACGCCCTGACCATAGAGAGCCCTTGAATTTCTGTTGGTTTCAAGTATGGTTCCCAATTGGAGGCAGCTGATGATTGTTGCCTCTAATTGGGGATCATACTTAGTGTGGTCCTTTTCCCACTTGTGTTTGTGGGATATTGTTTTGTTTTGGTTTAGTGCTATGTGCGCTAACAACTTCACATTTGTTTATTCTTTGAAGGTTCACTTTAATAAATATGTGGAACTCTACTCACGCTGCTCCTTGGTTCGCTAATTATGTATACGACGAACATGACACAGGACAGATTTCAGCTGTGCTAACATAATTGCAAAAGTTTTTTTTAATGATCAAATTAGCCTTTTAAAATGATAAACTTGGATTAGTTAACACAACGTGCCATTGGAATACAGGAGTGATGTTTACTGACAATGGGCCTCTGTATGCCTATATAGATATTCCATTTTAAAAAATAGTTTTAAAATAGGTTTCCAGGTACGATAGTCATTTACAAACCGTACACTATTTCTGATCAATTTGATGTTATTTTAATTGGACAAAGAAACATGTGCTTTTTTTTTTTGCGTCACCCCGCTCCTCCGCTCTCTCCACTGGCTTCCAGTTGAAGCTCGCATCCGCTACAAGACCATGGTGCTTGCCTACGGCGCTGTGAGGGGAACGGCACCTCAGTACCTCCAGGCTCTGATCAGGCCCTACACCCAAACAAGGGCACTGCGTTCATCCACCTCTGGCCTGCTCGCCTCCCTACCACTGAGGAAGTACAGTTCCCGCTCAGCCCAGTCAAAACTGTTCGCTGCTCTGGCCCCCCAATGGTGGAACAAACTCCCTCACGACGCCAGGACAGCGGAGTCAATCACCACCTTCCGGAGACACCTGAAACCCCACCTCTTTAAGGAATACCTAGGATAGGATAAAGTAATCCATCTCACCCCTCCCCCCCCTTAAAAGATTTAGATGCACTATTGTAAAGTGGCTGTTCCACTGGATGTCATAAGGTGAATGCACCAATTTGTAAGTCGCTCTGGATAAGAGCGTCTGCTAAATGACTTAAATGTAATGTAAATGTAAATGCTTTTCTTTCAAAAACAAGGATATTTTAAAGTGATCCCAAACTTTTTAATGGTAGTATATAATATACATATATAGGTATTACTGCACTGTTGGAGCTAGTAACATAAGCATTTTGCTGAACCTGCGATAACATCTGCAAAATATGTGTGCATTGCCAAAGCGCATCAAAGTGTTGAGGGTTGATGTGAGAATAGAGGGAAAGAATAGATATAAAACTAGCTTCCAAAGACTTGGAGCTAGTTTTTCGATTGCATACATTTGTTAGTTAGCTGGCTACACTGTAAATATTGCAAAAGAAAATCAATGATTTTTACAAAAAAATAATAGGTTTTCTGGTTTAACTTACATTTATTAATACAGTACTTAATATATTTGAAGAAAAAGACTGTCATTTGCAAATAAAAAGCAAGGTAATATGCTACTAAATTTGAATGAATATTTCTAAGAAACAACCAAGAACTTAAAAATATGATATTCAAATGATCATTATGTTGGACTGACATGCTAGATCTAGTTCGGAACGTCAATTGTTCTTGGAACGGATGTCGTCTTCTTCTCTGGAATGGCCATGCGGCAGTTAAGGACCTAATTATAACTTGGAATGTAGTTTGGATCTCTCTACACACATTTTCGATGAAATGTCGAAAATATTTGTGGAAAACGTTAAATAATATTCTTCAAGTACGAAAAGCCTTTAGCTGGCTATATTGCCAGAGTACGTTATATATTTGCACGTTGATAAGCTAGCTAGTTAACGGCCATGTCGTCTGTATAGTTAGCTAGTGGTGGGCATGCTACTAGCTAGTAAGTTAGCAGTGCATTTACTCACCTCAGAGTTGTTTCTAACCTTTTATTTAAGCTTTATATTAACCGAAATAGCTATGTAACATATTAGCAAATTACCAAAAAAAATTCAAAAACATTACAGTAGAACTGAACACATGGTGCCCCTGCAATTGAATGTTTCTCTGCTAGGAAAGCTAGCCAGGCAGAGAGAGGAATGAACCATACGTAGCTAGCTAGTTAACTACACATAGCTATCTAGCTCCACTGGTCCTTGCAGAAACCTTCGTGTTGTTCACGTATTCACAACATGCTCAAGGCAGCACTGCAAACATGGACTTTGTGCAGTAGTTATCTAGTCAATAATCTAACAGTCAAACTAGCTAAATGAAATAACTGGGCTGGCTAGTAAGATAGATAACAAGCTGCTCTTCCAAGTCTGTTTGAATTACGATGTTGACATTCTTTAGCTAGTTACCTAGAGCTGAAGTCTTTGGTTTTATTTTCCTGACATTGTCATAGATTTGAATACAACTCGTCTTCTTTAGGTATTCACGTATTCAGACGTTCCTGAGTACTGATACAGAGCTCATTCTTGAGGCAGCTAATGAAGCGCACATGAAGGATGGAACACTTCTCAACAATCTGTCTGTGAAATCATACATCCTGGAAAAACTGTCTGAAAGGATTTTCCAGTTTACAGCCTGTCCATCAAGTCTACAAATTGTCAAAGTTGCAGAAGATTTGGTAAAAAAAGTACCCGTGCCTTAATTAAAGAGCTTGGGTCCTTCTCAGGCCCGTACGGATGGCAAACCAGCCTGAAGTACAAGATGGGAAATTACAGATCGAAACGGAGAGGAATTGGTTGCCCAGAACTGGAAGTGAACTCTGTCAAGAGAAATCACCAGAGGACATGCCCGTTGCCAAGAACATGAAAAAACCAAAGGGCGAGGTAAATTACCTCCCACCCCACCCTGCTGGAGAAACAGATGAGACCCTGGAGAGGGAGCGAGTGGAGCTACAAATACGTGACAACCACAACACTGTGGCAAAGATCTTCTCATATCGAAGACAAGATGACGTTCAGGCCTTTTCTGTGATGGACTTCAAAGAAAGAGCCAGCCCTGTTTGAGCCCACTCAGGTACAAAATACAGCTGAATGAAAATAGTCAATGCACTGTAGGTAAAAACTGAATATTGATTTAAATATGTTGTGCTGTCTTGACCTAATATTCTAATCTAGAATTAAATATGCATTAAAAAGATTAGTCTGAACATTCTCACTCTACACAAGCTTTGGGAGGGGGTTCTCAATAGCATTAAGGAAGAGTTCAGAAAATGTTGCTCCAGTCCACCTTGATGCAGAAGCTGGACGAATATACGCAAACTATTGGACTTGTTTAAGTCAAAAAGAGTTGCTGTAAATGCGGACATGCAGAAAGAAAAGGTTCTGTACGGGTTGTGCACAGAAACACCTTCACAATGGTATGTATTTAATGCTGGTATTAAATGCAATCATTTGTATAACATATTACAGTGCAACACCAGCCAGGAAAGAAGAGATCCGTGACCTGATCATATACCTCGGTGAGAGGGTTGAAGAACTTATCACAGAATACAAGGTAAAGGTTTTTAATTGAGATATATTCCTTTCTTTCCCTCTCAAAATGCACTGTTAATCTAGTAGCCTAGTCTGTTATTTATTTATTTTTTTCACTCAGGATGCTGATGACACCATGATCCGAAAGGACCTCGTTCAGCATGTGATGAAGGTGTTCACTGTGAAGGATCTGCACCAGAATATAGAGCATGGGATCTGCAACAAAGGAGCAGAGTTCCTGGCTGGTATTTTCAGTGCTACAGTCATGTACCTTGTTTATGGACCTCATCTATGGCTTGAATCTGAGGTACCCCATATAACTGAAATATACCTTTGAGGTGTTCCAAAAAGTATTCTTGGAACTTGATGACCTCAGGACCTCCCTAAAGGTCCAAGCTATAAAGATGAAGTTACTTGTTTTCAGAGATACTGTATCTAAAGATATCTATGAGAACTGTCAAAGGGCCACTCCCAAACTGTGGTCTAAACACTACAGTAAGCTGAAAAGCTGGTTGCTGGGTGGTATAGGAGCTACAGTTTACATGACGCTCTTTGTCAGGTGAAGTCATAAGAGACATGGTCCATTCCTGTTTAAAAGAACAGCTTTGCTTTAAAACTTACTCCATATGCACTAGTGGATATCTGTCAGGATTATTAGTCAGGTGCAAGCTATCTGTATGTAACTCTACCTAAGGAGGCAATGTGGAGTTATACCCAGAATTATTATCAAAATAATAATATGTCCGTATGGGCTTCACTAGTGCGTATGGAGTTGGGTTAAAGGGACAATTTGGCAAATACTTTGTAACAATATGAGCAATGTATGTTTTGAAAATCCATGTTTTGATTCATCTAAAACAGTTTGAATTAGGTATTTGAGCTAAAGTTAATATTGTGCTTTGTGCAAAGTCTTTAACTTCTTGGATATAGGGGGCGCTATTTTAATTTTTTGGATGAAAAACGTTCCCGATTTAAACAAGATATTTTGTCACGAAAAGATGCTCGACTATGCATATAATTGACAGCTTTGGAAAGACACTGACGTTTCCAAAACTGCAAAGATATTGTCTGTGAGTGCTACAGAACTGATGTTACAGAAAAAAACTGGTAAAAATACAATCAGGAAGTGCCGCATTTTTTGAAACCGCCTCATGGCAATGACTTCTTATATGGCTGTGGAGGAGCTAGGAGTCAGCTTACCTTTTCCACCTTTTCCCCAAGGTGTCTGCAGCATTGTGACGTATTTGTAGGCATATCATTGGAAGATTGATCATAAGACACTACATCTACCAGGTGGTCGCTTGGTGTCCTCCGTCGCAATTATTGCGTAATCTCCAGCTGCAGTATTTTTCCGTTTGCCTCGGATAAGAAACCGACTGCCAGGAATGATTTTTCATCGAATAGAATTGTGAAAAACACCTCGAGAATTGATTCTAAACAACGTTTGCCATGTTTCTGTCGATATTATGGAGCTAATTTGGAAAAAAGTTTGGCGTTGTGTTGACTGCATTTTCGTTTTTTTTTCTAAGCCAAACGTGATGAACAAAACGGAGCTATTTCTCTTACACAAATAATATTTTTGGAAAACATGAACATTTGCTATCTAACTGAGAGTCTCGTCATTGAAAACATCCGAAGTTCTTCAAAGGTAAATTATATTATTTGAATGCTTTTTTTGTTTTTGTGAAAATGTTGCCTGCTGAATGCTAGGCTTAATGCTATGCTAGGCTATCAATACTCTTACACAAATGCTTGTGTAGCTTTGGTTAAAGTATATTTTGAAAATCTGAGATGACAGTGTTTCAATATATTTATTTCATTTCATTTGCGATTTTCATGAATAGGAAACGTTGCGTTATGGTAATGAGCTTGAGGCTATGATTACGCTCCCGGATACGGGATTGCTCGACGCTAGAGGTTAAGGACCCATCATTAATTTACATTACTGTAAAAATATTGCTTTTTTGTTAAGGGGCTCACAGACCACTAGAGAATTCTTGCCAAACTGTACAAAATGGGAGCTCAAAGTGCTAATCCCAAACTATCACATAAACCTTATGCAGTTGTGAAGATCTGAAATGATTTGTAGTCAGGTGCAAGCTATCCTGATGTAACTTTACCTAAGGAGGCAAGTGTAGTTATACCCGGAATGCTTACAGATTACAAAAAATAATGAGCTCTCCACAAATGCCTACGGAGTAGGGTTTAAGGGACAATTTGAGATTGAAGTTGGAAGAAATTATAAAACATTAATTTTATTCAATATAAAGGTGTAGAAGTTTGACGTTGAATACTGTTGTTTCTTTTTGCATATTCCCTTGTGAAGAAATTATATATTTTGTAAATTATCCCAAGTATAGAGGTAACTATTTGCATCAGCTTTTTAAGTATAGTTGTGAGTATATATTTGAGTAGTAGGCACCTAATTTAAATACATTTTACTAACCTGAGTACCATAAGTAATGATTAAATAACATTTTGAAGATAAAACATACAGAATATCAATTACAAAATTGAGTAAAATCAGCAAATTAAACATACAATATTAGTTCTGTAACTGATTACATTAAGTATATAAAACTTATAACGTTAGTTCGGGGACTTGAAGGACCGAAGCAGGTCAAAAAATGTTTTATTGTTCTGAACCTGTTAAAATGAATGTTGAATGAAAGTTTTGAGATCCAGTTAGGTGTTTGCAATTAATGTATCTGAGTTTGTAATACACTAAAAGCGAAGTCTATTATACTTAAAAGATCATCCTTGTTGGATTTAGTAAAAAATCTGATGCAAATAATTACCTACAAGTAAAAGGGGCACAATATGCTTTACAGTGTAGCTAAATCAAGGGAGCGGGTGAGAGAGAAACATTCGCACATGATCAGCCATCCACATAAAGAGAGGAACATGATCAGCCATCCACATAAAGAGAGGAACATGATTAGCCATCCACATAAAGAGAGGAACATGATTAGCCATCCACATAAAGAGAGGAACAAGATCAGCCATCCACATAAAGAGAGGAACAAGATCAGCCAACCAGACGAACAAGATCAGCCATTCACATAAAGAGAGGAACAAGATCAGCCAACCACATAAAGAGAGGAACAAGATCAGCCAACCAGACGAACAAGATCAGCCATCCACATAAAGAGAGGAACAAGAAGCCAACCAGACGAACAAGATCAGCCATCCACATAAAGAGAGGAACAAGATCAGCCAACCAGACGAACATGATTAGCCATCCACATAAAGAGAGGAACATGATTAGCCATCCACATAAAGAGAGGAACATGATTAGCCATCCACATAAAGAGAGGAACATGATTAGCCATCCACATAAAGAGAGGAACATGATTAGCCATCCACGTAAAGAGAGGAACATGATTAGCCATCCACATAAAGAACATGATTAGCCATCCACATAAAGAGAGGAACATGATTAGCCATCCACATAAAGAGAGGAACATGATTAGCCATCCACATAAAGAGAGGAACATGATTAGCCATCCACATAAAGAGAGGAACATGATTAGCCATCCACATAAAGAGAGGAACATGATTAGCCATCCACATAAAGAGAGGAACATGATTAGCCATCCACATAAAGAGAGGAACATGATTAGCCATCCACATAAAGAGAGGAACATGATTAGCCATCCACATAAAGAGAGGAACATGATTAGCCATCCACATAAAGAGAGGAACATGATTAGCCATCCACATAAAGAGAGGAACATGATTAGCCATCCACATAAAGAGAGGAACATGATTAGCCATCCACATAAAGAGAGGAACATGATTAGCCATCCACATAAAGAGAGGAACATGATTAGCCATCCACATAAAGAGAGGAACATGATTAGCCATCCACATAAAGAGAGGAACATGATTAGCCATCCACATAAAGAGAGGAACATGATTAGCCATCCACATAAAGAGAGGAACATGATTAGCCATCCACATAAAGAGAGGAACATGATTAGCCATCCACATAGAGGAACATGATTAGCCCATCCACATAAAGAGAGGAACATGATTAGCCATCCACATAAAGAGAGGAACATGATTAGCCATCCACATAAAGAGAGGAACATGATTAGCCATCCACATAAAGAGGGGAACAAGATTAGCCATCCACATAAAGAGGGGAACAAGATTAGCCATCCACATAAAGAGGGGAACAAGATTAGCCATCCACATAAAGAGAGGAACAAGATCAGCCATCCACATAAAGAGAGGAACAAGATCAGCCATCCACATAAAGAGGGGAACAAGATCAGCCAACCAGACAAACAAGATCAGCCATCCACATAGAGAGGAACAAGATCAGCCATCCATATAAAGAGAGGAACAAGATCAGCCATCCACATAAAGAGAGGAACAAGATCAGCCATCCACATAAAGAGAGGAACAAGATCAGCCATCCACATAAAGAGAGGAACAAGATCAGCCATCCACATAAAGAGAGGAACAAGATCAGCCATCCACATAAAGAGAGGAACAAGATCAGCCATCCACATAAAGAGAGGAACAAGATCAGCCATCCACATAAAGAGAGGAACAAGATCAGCCATCCACATAAAGAGACGAACAAGATCAGCCATCCACATAAAGAGAGGAACAAGATCAGCCATTCACATAAAGAGAGGAACAAGATCAGCCATTCACATAAAGAGAGGAACAAGATCAGCCATTCACATAAAGAGAGGAACAAGATCAGCCATTCACATAAAGAGAGGAACAAGATCAGCCATCCACATAAAGAGAGGAACAAGATCAGCCATCCACATAGAACAAGACTCACATCAATGCCTCTGTCTCGTCATTTAACATTCAAACATGGTGTCAGAGTCGGATAACTAACCATGCTTTCCGCAAATTACAGTAATCTGTTCTGGTTTACCAAACAAATGCTTATTTGCGTAAAATTTTGCCGGAATTGACCTTAGAGTGAGTTTGCTAGTTAGCTTCAGTGTTGTTAGCACCGGTTCGACATGGCAGCGAACATTCCCCCTCCCTCCGTTGTGAAGCTCAGCGGGGATTGGAGCATGAACTGGGATACGTTTCGAGGTGAATGGGAGGACTCTGCGCTAGCAACGGGACTGCTGGAAAAGGACGATGAGGTAGTGGCTGCCACCTTGAGGACTATAATGGGAACTGAATGCCGACACGTATACAAACACAACCTGAACCTAACAGCAGGTCAGCAACGTAACGCTATAGCTATTCTTGATGATCTTGAACATTACTTTACGCCAGCAAAGAACGTCATCGACGAGCGTTATGTTTTCGGTCGTTGCAAACAGGAGGACGGGGAGTCCATTGACAGCTTTGTCACTAGGTTAAGGGAAAAGGCAGCTACATGTGACTATGGTGCTTTAAGAGATGAACTGATCAGAGATAAGATTGTGCTTGGCATAACTGATGAGGGCACCCGCAGACGTTTGCTGAGAGAACGTGACCTGACGCTGGCCTTGGCAGTGGAGACATGCCGTGCAGCAGAGCTTACTGATATACGGATAAGGTCCATGGAGCTAGAAAGGCAACATATGGACAATGTCAATGCTACATGCAGGCAGCCAGTAAAGAAATGCCCCTTTGCCACAGCTAATGCTAATACTTCAGCCAACTCTGCAGTAGACAACCCCAATACATGCCGACATAATAATAATAATAATAATAATATATGCCATTTAGCAGACGCTTTTATCCAAAGCGACTTACAGTCATGTGTGCATACATTCTACGTATGGGTGGTCCCGGGGATCGAACCCACTACCCTGGCGTTACAAGCGCCATGCTCTACCAACTGAGCTACAGAAGGACCACATTGTGGCATTTCTCATGGACGAGGAAAAGAACACTGCCCAGCCTATGGAAAAATATGCAAATCCTGTGGTACAGCTAATCACTTCGCAAGGGTCTGCATGAAAAGCAAGAGAAAGGAGGGTAAAGTGCACTCCATGGAAACAAACAGATGAACGGAACAACAGCACAGAGGATGTATATGCTAGCGAGTGAATAGGAGCAGTGAGGGCAAAAGGGACAAGTGGTTTGTCACTCTGCTACTTAATAATAAACCACAGTAATGTCAGCTAGATTCAGGGGCCACATGCAACGTTATGAGCCTTAAAGAGAAAGGGAGGCTCGCGCCCAGAGACAAACTCACAGAGTAGCACCAAGCTGAAACTGTATTCAGGCCAGTTCATGACCTCTTTTAGGCCTGTTTGTGACAGTGTGTTTTACGTGGCCAGAAGCACACCCTTGAGTTTGAAATAGTTGAGGCTAGTCAACAGCCATTACTGTCAGGTTCTACATGCGAGTGCCTTGGGCTCATTAACTTCACCATCCCAGCTGATCTTAACATTATAGACAAAGTCCAGGCTGGGCCCCTGAGCAAGGAGACACTCCTAAGCAAGTACCATGATGTCTTCAACGCACCGGTCGAGTCAGTTCCCGGGGAAGTCCACTTTGAGTTGGACGCAGAAATCCAGCCTGTCCAGTGTGCACCCCGCAATGTACCAGTGGCCATGAAAGCAGCTACAAAGGCTCAGCTTGACAAACACGAAGCAGATGGCTACATCATTTCCGTCACCGAGCCTACAGACTGGATAAGTAATAAGGTTATCGTCAAGAAACCAGACAAGCTACGGATATGCATTGATCCTAAACACCTCAACCGGGCTCTGCGACGTTCACATTACATTATGCCCACGTTGGAGGAGGTTCTTTACAAGTTCCCAAAGGCCAGAGTCTTCACGCTCGTGGATGCCAGAGATGCCTTCCTGCAGTGCAAGCTCGACGAGCCCAGCAGCTACATGACCACTTTTTGGACACCTGGGGCAGGAAGAGGTGGTTGAAGCTTCCGTTTGGTGTCTCTGTGGCTCCAGAGGTGTATCAGCGGAAAAGGCATGAGCTGTTGATGGGACTCAGTGGCGTGGAACCCATGACATCCTCGTAGTAGGCTGTGGGGACAGTGATGAGAATGTGACCATGACACCAAGCTGTTGGCCCTGATGGTCAGATGCAGACAGGTCAAGCTAAGGCTAAGCATAAAAAAGCTTCAGTTTAAAGTGCCAGAGGTCCGCTTTCATGGGCACATCTTGTCCTCCACCGGAGTGAAGGCGGATCCTGAAAAAGTGAAGGCTGTCTTGGAAATGCCCCACCCATCTGACGTGAAGGGAGTGCAGCGCTTCGTCGGATTCATCACCTACCTGGCCAAATTCCTCTCTGAAGTGTGTGAGACACTAAGGAGGCTAATGGACAAGGACACCATCTGACATTGGCTCCCAAAACATGACGCAGTGGTGAGGGAAATAAAACAACTGGTCACCCAGACACCTGTACTGTGTCAAAAAAATGTCGCAATTCAGAGTGGAGGGCCAGCCTGTGGAATTTGCCTCTAGGGCACTCACCACAACAGAGCAGAACTATACCCAGATAGAGAATAGAGGTCGACCGATTATGATTTTTCAACGCCGATACCGATTATTAGAGGGCCCAAAAAGCCGATACCGATTATTGGAGGACCAAAAAAAGCCGATACCGATTAATCGTCCGATTAAAAAAAAATGTATTTGTAATAATGACAATTACCACAAAACTGAATTAACACTTATTTTAACATAATATAATACATAAATAAAAATCTATTTAGCCTCAAGTAGATAATGAAACATGTGTTGGAGAAGAACGTAAAAGTGCAATATGTGCTACGTAAGAAAGCTAACGTTTCAGTTCCTTGCTCAGAACATGAGAACATATGAAAGCTGGTGGTTCCTTTTAACATGAGTCTTCAATATTCAGAGGTAAGAAGTTTTAGGTTGTAGTTATTATAGGACTATTTCCCTCTATACCATTTGTATTTCATTAACCTTTGACTATTGGATGTTCTTATAAGCACTTTAGTATTGCCAGTGTAACAGTATAGCTTCCGTCCCTCTCCTCGCTCCTCCCTGGAATCGAACCAGCAACACAACGACAATATGATTGATTGTTTTTTATAAGATAAGTTTAATGCTAGCTAGCAACTTACCTTGGCTTACTGCATTTTCGTAACAGGCAGTCTCCTTGTGGAGTGCAACGAGAGAGAGGCAGGTCGTTATTGTGTTGGACTAGTTAACTGTAAGGTTGCAAGATTGGATCCCCCGAGCTGACAAGGTGAAAATCTGTCTTTCTGCCCCTGAACGAGGCAGTTAACCCACCGTTCCTAGGTCGTCATTGAAAATAAGAATGTGTTCTTAATTGACTTGCCTAGTTAAATAAAAAGTGTAATATATATATATGAGAAATCGGTGTCCAAAAATGCAGATTTCCGATTGTTATGAACACATCACATCAACCAGGCTGACTACCTCAATGTTTCGGACCAGCGCCTTATACAAATCAGACGCAGACAGGGACGAGCAACTCCAGGCATTGAGGTCTGTGATTCTGATGGGCTGGCCCGACTGCAGGGAAGAAACTGCTTTAGCCATCAGAGAATATTGGCCAGTCAAAGAGGAGCTCAGTGTTCAAAACGGAGTAATATTCAAGTGTCAGAGAGTCGTTATTCCCCGGTCTCTGTGCCCTGAGATGTTGGTGCGCATGCACTCAAGTCACGTAGGAGGTGAGGCCTGTTACAGACAAGTACGTGACACACTGTATTGTCCTGGAATGCAGACTGAAATCAAAGACTATGTCAGTAAATGCACAATCTGCAATGAATATGCCATTGAGCAACAGAGAGAGACGATGATGTCCCACGAGCTACCGATGAACCCCTGGCAGATAGTAAGTCTAGACCTCTTCCAGCACAGTGGCAAAGACTTTCTGCTGGTAGTCGATCATTACTCAGACTTTTGGGAGATTGACCTCCTCCCCTACCTCTCAGCAGAGACAACGATCAAACGCTGCAAGGCTCAGTTTGCCCGCTATGGCCAGCCAGATAGGGTAATTTCAGACAATGGAACCCAATTCTCCGGAGTTGAGTTCCGAAAATTTGCTGCAGGATGGGAATTCGAGCACGTCACTTCATCACCACGACACCCAAAAGCTAATGGGAAGGCGGAGTCCGCAGTAAAAATCACAAAGAACCTCTGCCAAAAGGCTCTGCGAGAGGGCAAAGATGCCTGGAAAGCAATCATGCAGTGGCGCAATACCCCGTCAGAAGGCATGGATAGCAGCCCGGCCCAGCGCCTCATGGCACGGCGCTTAAAAGCAGTTCTGCCAGTAGCCAGCACTCTCCTGGAGCCATGTGTGGTGACAGACATGCTGGTGAAGCTACGTCACAGAAGACAGGTCTCCAAGTTCATCTACGACAAATCAGCAAAAGGCTTACCTGAGCTCAGGGTGGGTGAAACGGTGCGAATGAAGCCACTAGCATGGGACCGGACAGGCCTCTGGAGACTCGGATCCTGTGTACAGAAAGTGACACCACACTCCTACTTGGTCGAAGTGAATGGATCACTGTACCGTCGTACCAGGGTTGACCTTCGGATTGCTGAGCCAGCACCTACTCAGAACCCTGATGGCCAAAGGGGTGGCATGACAAAAGACGGAACCCCAGCAAGGCACAAGAGGGAATGAGGCACTGGGCCAAGAGCCAGGGGATCACAGGTCGGCCACTCCCTCGCCCATCAATTCTCCCCTCAGACATTCAGGTGACACGCCTGTGCGGGAACCCGCAGTCCTCGCAGACAAGCCCCCTCCCTGTCTTTTCACTCTGCGGGCGTCTGTCCCAGCCACCAAAAATACTTCAGCTGTAGGTTTCCCATCAGGGATTGTTGACAGACAGAGATAAAAGTGAAGAGAATATCAAAATGTGTTGTTGTTCCCTGAGAAAAATAAAATAAAAAAATATTAAACTGTTCATGTTGGAAATTATTACTAGGTTTGTTTTGTTAGTGAATTGACACCTACTGTCCTGTTTTATTAAAGGGAAGATGTTATTGGTGTAAGATGGCACAGTGATGCCATCTGTTGGTAAATGTTCATTACTGCAACTCATGTGTTCAACTGGTGTGCTTGAGATACACGGATGTATTGTGATGGACTGGTTACTCGCATCAATGCCTCTGTCTCGTCATTTAACATTCAAACAACATTCGATAAAGAATGCACCACACAGAACGCACCGCAACTGCTTCTGCGACACAATGTTGTAAGGCAAACGCAGCGTTTCACTGGAAATGAATGTACTTCTGGTGTACCGAAACACTAAAATATTGTCTGTGTGATAGAGGCGTACTGTAAGCAAGCGGTCACATCTGCTGGCTGAAGTAAACATGAGAACAAGCCGCCGCAATATTTGCAGCCATTTGCGATAATATCTTTCTAGGAGCTGATCTGTCATCAGTATAGTGGAATGATTATAATGTTAGGGTAAACTTACTTTCTTTCGGGGACCTATTAGTACTGACACATGCCTCAACCACGCACTTAGCAAACATTCTCACTACCTGGTGATTTGGGAAACGCATGCTACTTCTGCCGTTGTAGGAAAGATGCATTGTCAATACAGTCCTAAACCTAAATTCCATAGCTATCGGGAAACCGGGCCCTGTTCAATTCCCCAACACACGTGGGGTGTGCAGAAGCTGTGTATGTGTGACACAGTGTCAGTAACTCCGAGATAGACTGTCTGTCTGTGGGAAAGTCATCTGTAATTCTCAACCCAGAAATGCGTATTTTAATGCAGTGAAGTCCACCCACCAAAACCCAATAGGACACATTCAAGGGGTGGGTATAATTTGTGTTACGTTCCAACGGGAATCTGTTCCAAAAACATCTTAAATAACAAGGTTTCCAACAAACAACACATACACAGTTCTATAGCGGCAGAATACGATACCAGGTAGTGGGTAGGCTATTTCATTAAGTTTTTCACTCACCTAGATGCCCATTCGGCAGCTAGGTGAATTAATCATGCTACGTTGTATGCGTTGTTTGTTGGCAACCTTGTACTTCACGTTTTTGGAACAGATTCCTGTTGGAACGTTCCACAAATTATACCCACCACAGTCAAGGTTCTTATGAAAGATAACTTCAAGGACTGAGGCTACTGAAACAAAACGCAATATGTGAGTGATCAAATACAGACATACCAGTTCAAACTTCCTAGAAATGTCCTACGTTATTTATCCTCTACGAATGTTGATCCTTATGCAGCATTTACAAAGAACAAGAGGAAGTCAAGTCCCCCATTTATTGAATACTCATAAATTCACCCTAATAAGCTAAGTAAGTAAAGATGTTATTGATGTTGACAAGATAACCCCCATCACAGGTCTGGGAGGGATAGATGCCCCCGGTGTAACCTAATGCTTAATACAAATAGACTGTTACAAATACCCTTACCTCTATTTTACAAAAGATATACCAACGATTGAAATTAGTCGTTTCAAAAAATAAAACAGCGCTCTTACCGTCCACAGCCATAATCGGTCTCAGTGTATATCTCTTTGTGGTTGCCTCAGTTATCGTCTCCCATTGCTTCTCTGTATCTGGCTGGATGGCAAAGTGTGAGCGCACGGTTTGTCACTCGTCTACTGGGTGCTTATGAGGCGCAGTGTATACTGATAGACAGAGCACACCGTCTCCTCCGAACGTTTGTTTTCGTTGGTCAGCTACCAATCGACTCTCTTGTTGTTAACCCCTCGCCCTTTTCGGACCTGACCCCTGAGAGACAAGAGGTCACCAACGAAACCTTATTTTTTTGTGTGTTTATTTTATGATACTTTTCGTTGTTGGACTATGAAAACACCAGGATATAAGCTCAAATGGACTTTAATTTAGGATATGTGTTCCTGAGTATTTCCACGCATAGAGGCATGTGTGATCACGTCCCAATGTGAAGATGTGAAATGATAGCTGTTTGGGATTCTTCCGGTCAATTTGCAGTGTACAAATGATTTATCACTATGGTTCAGACCCCCTGACCATCCACTCAAGGAAAAATATCGGCCCACGGCAGAAGGTAATTCGTGACCCCAAGGCTATAATATGAAGCCTAATTGGCTAATAATTTATGCTAAAAATAGCCTAGATGAAGAATAATCAAATGAATGGAGCAGAGATAATTCCAGGCATTGTGTTGTTCCAGTAACTAGATTTGTCTGATTACAGAGGACGTCTGGATATGGTTGTTCATCAACTGGATCTATTGCTCCTGATGAAAGAATTTGGATGATAGTAGAAAAACACAAGTTGAGAGCACAGGATGGTCAAAGAGGGCTCTGATTTTATTTAACTAGGCAAGTCAGTTAAGAACAAATTCTTATTTTCAATGACATCCTAGAGACAGTGGGTTAACTGCCTTGTTCAGGGGCAGAACAACAGATTCTTTCTTACCTTGTCAGTTCGATCCAGCGACCTTTCATATACTGGCCCAACGCTCTAACCACGAGGCTACCTGCTGCCCCTGCCGCCTTCAGCTTGACAGCGCCAGCTGCACTGAGACAGGGAGGAAACAAAAGGTTTGCAGCAAAAGCTACATTAACAAATAGCCACACACTGACTTCCACTATCTCTGTCACTCTATATGACTAGAACGCCACTGGGCATCTTTTCTGTTGGATGAAAAACAGTGGGAGACACGGGACTACAGAGGCCAAAGAAAGAAAGTGGAAAAGGGACTGTTTTAATGTCATCTCTCAACTCAGGGTGCTAATTGATACTGTGGGTTTTCAGATATAAGAAGCCGTCTATGGAGCACCAGTGGCATTCGTTGTAGAGCACAGAGATCTAAGTTCTACAGACTTTACAGACAAACGCAGAACAAAGTACTCGCTCTCCCATCAAGGCTTCATCACAGCACATGTTGACAGGAAGAGACCAGAGCACACACGCTCACAAGCAGACACAGGCATGCGTGTGCACACACACACACACACACCGGACCTGTTTCCTGAAGAAAGCACTGACTGCCAAAACGTTGATTAGAGGTTCCAATTAAATAAATATTACATCAGATGGATCCTCACTGTCTGGTCCAAACTGTTATCCCAGTGTGTCTCTCCCTGGGATGGTGAAACTGCATCAGATGGATCCTCACTGTCTGGTCCAAACTGTTATCCCAGTGTGTCTCTCCCTGGGATGGTGAAACTGCATCAGATGGATCCTCACTGTCTGGTCCAAACTGTTATCCCAGTGTGTCTCTCCCTGGGATGGTGAAACTGCATCAGATGGATCCTCACTGTCTGGTCCAAACTGTTATCCCAGTGTGTCTCTCCCTGGGATGGTGAAACTGCATCAGATGGATCCTCACTGTCTGGTCCAAACTGTTATCCCAGTGTGTCTCTCCCTGGGATGGTGAAACTGCATCAGATGGATCCTCACTGTCTGGTCCAAACTGTTCTCCCAGTGTGTCTCTCCCTGGGATTGTGAAACTGCATCAAATGGATCCTCACTGTCTGGTCCAAACTGTTATCCCAGTGTGTCTCTCCTTGGGATGGTGAAACTGCATCAGATGGATCCTCACTGTCTGGTCCAAACTGTTCTCCCAGTGTGTCTCTCCCTGGGATGGTGAAACTGCATCAGATGGATCCTCACTGTCTGGTCCAAACTGTTATCCCAGTGTGTCTCTCCCTGGGATGGTGAAACTGCATCAGATGGATCCTCACTGTCTGGTCCAGCAGCATACCTCTCTGCATCCCAAAGCTATCTTGCTTCTGAAGCTAAGCAGGGTTTGTATCACGACTTCTGCCGAAGTTGGTGCCTCTCCTTGTTCGGGCAGCGTCCGGCGGTCGTCGTCACCGGCTTTCTAGCTGCCACGGATCCACGTTCCTTTTCCCATTTGTTATGTCTTGATGGTACACACCTGGTTCCCATTACGTTACTATTATTTCCCTATGTAACCCCTGTTTCTCATTATGTTTGGTGCGTGATTGTTCCTGTTCTTGTGTTAGTCTTTTGTGTTAGGGTTTGTTATCCCTGCGTGGATTTATTGGCTGATTATTTTTTCAGAGTAAAGTATGTTATTTTACTCAGTTCTGTGTCCTGCACCTGACACTTGACAGTTGGTCCTGGATGGGAGACGAGATGCCTCTGGAAGTGGTTTTTCAGGGCCAGTAGGAGGCACTCTTTCCTCTGCCCTAAAAAAAAATATATTCCAATACCTCATGGCAGTGATTGAGGACATTGCCCTGTGTAGGGTGCTGTCTTTTGGATGGGCTGTTAAACGGGTGTCCTGACTCAGTGGTCACTCAAGATCCCATGGCACTTATCGTAAGAGTATGTGTGTTAACCCTGGTGTCTTGGCTAAATTCCCAATCTGGCCCTCATACCATCATGGCCACCTAATCATCCCCAGCTTCCAGTTGGTTCTTTCCCCTCCCACAGGTCATTGCTGTAAATGAGAATGTGTTGCAAATGAACTTACTTGGCAAAATAATAATACTTGATTTCCCTGATCTCAGATTCAGGGAAATGCCTGTTTTCCTTAAATCCACACACATATCGAACCCAAACCCTCTCCTGAAAGGGTTGTGTTCCTAGTCTCTATTTAATCAGGGGGTGCATCAGAAGATGACAGAACCCATTTGAGAGACAGATGTCTCTACTCCTCTCTCATCATCACCCCATACTCTCTCACTGTGTGTGTATCAGAGAAAGATCGGGCAGAGAGGTCATTCTTATTCCACTCACACCCTGGTCCCAAGCCTCAATCTTTTGCAAATTCTGATTAAATCTGTTTTCATGTTGTTATTCATTCACTTAAATCTGTCTGTTCTGATGTTAATCCTATGGACAGCAGAAATAGCCAACGCATTCTCACAATCTCATTGATTTATTCCTGTTTAGTCCTCCAACTTTCCCCTCTCCTAGTGAAATCCAACAACGATATGCCTGTAAATCAAATTGTACACATCTACAGTATAATTGAAACTGGCATGGGGCGACTACTCAGAAAGAGAGAGAGAGAAAGAAAGAGAGCGAGAGATGTCAGACAATTGCAGTGTTTGGTTCATCCCTCTTTTGAAGAAGAAATATAGCTATTCAATTCTGTCATGTTCCTCCTTAGGGATGAGGTCTGCTTGCTCAGGAACAGAAGGATGCTGTTTATATCTCTCTCTCCTTCTCACTCTCTTTCTATCCTCTGCCTCTCTTTCACAATATCTCCGTCTTGCCAACTCCCAAATCCTTAAACTCTCCCTCTTTCCCATGCTCCCCTCTCTCTCTCTCCCTCCCCTTTCCCCTCCTCTCTCCCTCTCCCTCTTCCTCCCATCCATCCCCCTGCTTATCTCTCTCCCCATCTCTCCACCTCACTCTCTATCTCTCCTGCCTGTCCAGTTAGGGCCAGTGTTGTGTCGTACATGTCACAATTCATCAGAGAACTGGAGGATCTATTCTCCTCTTCAATCTCCACTTGTCCCCACAGAGGGAATTAAGAACAGTGATTCCACCTCAGCTCTATAACGTCAGAATAACTCAGGCCAGTACTGGAGCCCTGTAGACAGCCAGTACAGGTGAAAGACTTCCAGTCAATGAGCTCATTTGTCTGCTCTGTTTTCCCTCCAAATATAACACAGAGAAAAATAAACTTCAAAGTGGGAATAAAGTGGGAATAAATGAGCTTTGAATTTAGAATCTATAACCAGACATCATTAGTCCTCAAGTGGACAGTCACAAACAGTATGATAATATAGTAAATGTCTTAGTCCAAACACCAAAGGTGACCTTAGAGAGAGAGAGAGATAAATTACTGTTGGTAAGTTATTTTATGCAAATTTATGCACATGTTTATAGTTCATCAAAGTTTTTGAAGGATTGGCAGTGTGAAAGTTGGTTTGGTGTCTCTAGCTTGACCAGTTAAACAGTTATTGTTGGTGAGTTATTTTATGTAAATGTCTATAGTTTTTGTTGATAAAAGTAAAGAATTTTAAGTCCGGATATCCTGATCGTTTTTAAAGTTGGTCTTATAGCTTAATTGCCAAACGGAGCAGGACCATTTTGAATAGCTGACAAAATGCCGCCATCTTACGGTCTCCTAACCAATTGTGATATTATGTGTGGTTTTTTTATTTGTAAATTATTTTGTACATAATGTTTCTGCAACCATATCTTACGGCAGAAAAGAGCTTCTGGATATCAGGACAGCGATCACTCACCTCGGATTAGACAAAGAGCTTCTGGATATCAGGACAGTGATCACTCACCTCGGATTAGACAAAGAGCTTCTGGATATCAGGACAGCGATCAATCACCTCGGATTAGACAAAGAGCTTCTGGATATCAGGACAGCGATCATTCACCTCGGATTAGACAAAGAGCTTCTGGATATCAGGACAGTGATCACTCATCTTGGATTAGACAAAGAGCTTCTGGATATCAGGACAGCGATCACTCACCTCGGATTAGACAAAGAGCTTCTGGATATCAGGACAGTGATCACTCACCTCGGATTAGACAAAGAGCTTCTGGATATCAGGACAGCGATCACTCACCTCGGATTAGACAAAGAGCTTCTGGATATCAGGACAGCGATCATTCACCTCGGATTAGACAAAGCTTCTGGATATCAGGACAGTGATCACTCACCTTGGATTAGACAAAGAGCTTCTGGATATCAGGACAGCGATCACTCACCTCGGATTAGACAAAGAGCTTCTGGATATCCGGACAGTGATCACTCACCTTGGTTTAGACAAAGAGCTTCTGGATATGAGGACAGCGATCATTCACCTTGGATTAGACAACGATTTCTTCAACAACAACAAGCAGGACTCACACGATATTCTCCAAACACCCCACAGGGCAGACATCCCAATTATTCGCAAAAGGAAGTGACGCAGAGGACGAAGAGCCGGATGCCTCGTCAGGACACGCAGCAGACAACTAGGAAGGCTGCCGTCACCGTCAATATTACTCGCCAACGTACAATCATTGGACAATAAACTAGACGAGGTACGATCACGAATATCCTACCAACGGGACATCAAAAACTGTAATATCCTATGTTTCACGAAATCATGGCTGAATGACGACATGGATATTCAGCTAGTGGGATACACGCTGCACTGGCAAGATAGAACAGCACACTCTGCAAAGATGAGGGGGGTCTGTGCATATTTGTAAACAACAGCTGGTGCACGAAATCTAAGGAAGTCTCTAGATTTTGCTCGCCTGAAGTAGAGGAAATTGTGATAAATTGCAGGCCACATTCTTTGCCAAGAGAGTTCTCAGCTATACATTTCGTGGCTGTTTATTTACCACCACAGACAGATGCTGGCACTAAGACCACACTCAGTCAGCTGTATAAGGAAATAAGCAAACAGGAAACCACTCACCCAGAGGCGGTGCTCCTAGTGGCCACAGTCTTTAATGCAGGTAAACTGAAATCAGTTCTACCAAATCTCTATCAACATGTTAAATGTGCAACCAGAGGGAAGAAAATTCTAGATCACCTGTACTCCACACACAGAGACACTTACAAAGCTCTCCCTCACCCTCCATTTGGTCAATCCGACCACAACCCTATCCTCCTGATTCCTGCTTACAAGCAAAAATGAAAGCAGGAAGCACCAGTGACTCGGTCTATAAAAAAATGGTCAGATGAAGCAAATGCCAAACTACAGGACTGTTTTGCTATCACAGACTGGAACATGTTCCGGGATTCTTCCGATGACATTGAGGAATAGACCACATCAGTCACTGGCTTTATCAATAAGTGCATTGAGGACGTCGTCCCCACAATGACTGTGCGTACATACCCCAACCAGAAGCCATGGATTACAGGCAACATTCGCACTGAGCTAAAGGGTAGAGCTGACGCTTTCAAGTTGCGGGACTCTGAACCCTGAAGCTTACAAGAAATCCCGCTATGCCCTGCGACAAACCATCAAACAGGCAAAGCGTCAATACAGGGCTAAGATTTAATCATACCACACTGGCTCTCAGGCATGCATGAGGCATCAGCTATTCCGGACGACTGTGTGATCAAGCTCTCTGTAGCCGACGTGAGTAAGACCTTTAAACAGGTCACCATACACAAGGCTGCGGGGCCAGACGGATTACCAGGACGTGTGCTCCGGGCATGTGTGACCAACTGGCAGGTGTCTTCACTGACATTTTCAACATGTCCCTAATTGAGTCTGTAATACCAACATCCTTCAAGCAGACCACCATAGTCCCTGTGTCCAAGAACACAAAGGCAACCTGCCTAAATGATTTCAGACCCTTAGCACTCACGTCCGTAGCCATGAAGTGCTTTAAAAGGCTGATAATGGCTCACATCAACACAATTATCCCAGAAACCCTAGACCCACTCCAATTTGCATACCACACAAACAGATCCACAGATGATGCAATCTCTATTGCACTCCACACTGCCCTTTCCCACCTGGACAAAAGGAACACCTAAGTGAGAATGCTGTTCATTGACCACAGCTCAGCGTTTAACACCATAGTACCATCAAAGCTCATCACCGAGCTAAGGATCCTGGGACTAAACACCTCCCTCTGCAACTGGATCCTGGACTTCCTGACAGGCCGCCCCCAGGTGGTGAGGGTACGTAGCAACACATCTGCCACGCTGATCCTCAACATTGGAGCTCCCCAGGGGTGCGTGCTCAGTCCCCTCCTGTACTCCCTGTTCACCCACGACTGCATGGCCAGGCACGACTCCAACACCATCATTAAGTTTGCTGACGACACAACAGTGGTAGGCCTGATCACCGAAAACGACAAGACAGCCTATAGGGAGGAGGTCAGAGACCTGGCCGGGTGGTGCCAGAATAACAACCTATCTCTCAACGTAACCAAGACAAAGGAGATGATTGTGGACTACAGGTAAAGGAGGACCGAGAACGTCCCCTTTCTCATCGACGGGGCTGTAGTGGAGCAGGTTGAGAGCTTCAAATTCCTTGGTGTCCACATCAACAACAAATAGATTGGTCCAAACACACCAAGACAGTCGTGAAGAGGCCACGACAAAGCCTATTCCCCCTCAGGAAACTTTAAAAAGATTTGGCATGGGTCCTGAGATCCTCAAAGGGTTCTACAGCTGCAACATCGAGAGCATCCTGAGCGGTTGCATCACTGCCTGGTATGGCAATTGCTCGGCCTCCGACCGCAAAGGACTTCATAGAGTAGTGCGTACGGCCCAATACATCACTGAGGCAAAGCTGCCTGCTATCCAGGACCTCTACACCAGGCGGTGTCAGAGGAAGGCCCTAAAAACTGTCAAAGACCCCAGCCACCCCAGTCATAGACTGTTCTCTCCTACCACATGGCAAGCAGTACCGGAGTGCCAAGTCTAGGACAAAAAGGCTTCTCAACAGTTTTTACCCCCAAGCCATAAGACTCCTGAACAGGTAACCAAATGGCTACCCAGACTATTTGCATTGTGTGCTTCCCCCCCAATCCCTCTTTTATGCTGCTGTTATTCTCTGTTTATCATATATGCATAGTCACTACCTCAATTGGGCCGACCAACCAGTGCTCTCGCACATTGGCTAACCGGGCTATCTGCATTGTGTCCCACCACCCTCCAACCCCTCTTTTTACACTTCTGCTACTCTCTGTTCATCATACTTGCATAGTCACGATACCTACAAGTACATACTACCTCAATAAGCCTGACTATAAGGTGTCTGTATATAGCCTTGCTACTCTTTTTTCAAATGTCTTTTTACTGTTGTTTTATTTCTTTATTTAACCTACACACACACACATACCTTTTTTTCTGCACCATTGGTTAGAGCCTGTAAGTAAGCATTCTACTGTAAGGTCTACACCTGTTTTATTCGGCGCACGTGAGAAATAAACTTTGATTTGATCATTTTCTGGAATTTTTCAAGAGGTTTAAAGTTACAGTCAACTTAGTGTATGTAAACTTCTGACCCACTGGAATGGTGATACAGTGAACTATAAGTGAAATAATCTCACTGTAAACAATTGTTGGAAAAATTACTTGTGTCATGCACAAAGTAGATGTCCTAACCGACTTGCCAAAATTATAGTTTGTTAACAAGAAATGTGTGGAGTGGTTGAAAAGCGAGTTTTAATGACTCCAACCTAAGTGTATGTAAACTTTTGATTTCAACTGTATGTCTAACTGATAGATGCACTACATGTTAATGTTTTTAAATATATGTAAATCGTTTAAAAAAAATCTGTCTTTTTCATTATGTGTCGAACCGCAGTAAGACTAGCTGACGCCATTGACATCCGTTAATTAATAAATCAAATCAAAAATCTAAACTCTTCTTTATCTTTTTTCTTCCTCCTCTTTGTCTTCGGTATAATGGAGTTCCCACACATGTAATGTTCATGCCGCCACCTGCTGTAGCAGTTTATTGTCCATTTTGATAACAATTTCACAACAAAAGAGAACAAAACAGTTGATATCTAGTAAGAGCCTGTGTATTGATAATTAAAGGAATAAAAAACAATTGGTGCAGTTTGATAAACCTTTATTAGCTGTGGGCAGCTTGAATAACTGATTCATTTTATAGAACAGCACCAAATATATGTTCGCAATCTCTGGATTATGAGATAATATATTTTGTATGTGTGTGCACAAAGTAAATATTTCAATTGCATTGTATACCATCCTCTAACAACCATTATTAAAGGTAGAGTCAGCAAAATGTCACCGCAGCACCGGAGATATTGAGATGAGCGAGATGCAGCATTTCTGCAATATCTGTGCATGTGTTCAGCTGTTCACAGTGTGGTTGCCAGGTCACCAGAACAGTAGAGAATTTGAGTCTTGCGTTTCACTGCTCTACGTTGTTCTGGAAGTTGACCTACAATGCTGTTTACTTTCTGCATCTACGTCATATCGCTGAGCCTACCTTTAATTCAGATGATCTGTAGTTTATAGATGAGGAACTATAGACTAAGAAGAAAGGTCATAAACAGAGAGCACCATCCCTGACGTACAAATGTGGTTCTACTATACAAAATGAGAAACAAACTAAACACAATCCATACATGCTTTTTTTTTAAACGATTGGGAAAAAGAGAAACATCGTATTTCCCATTCATTTTGTGGGCAAGTAGACACTCTGCAGCTTCTGCCAACAGTTGATCAGTGCCCTGACGAGTCTTATCCTCTTCTTCTTCTTTCCCTTCGTTCTCTGGGAAGTCACACACTGGGCGGCTCTCTTCTGTCCTCTCACCTAAAAGAAAGCAAAACACTGAAGATCTCATGTCATTACATCGTCATTGACTGATAATACCTCATTCATGTTTATTATGATTATAAAAAATGAAAATGTAGGTGACAAAAAAGTCCTGTGTTTAAGAGTGACCTCACCAGGTTAGTGTGTTTGCAGTTCTGTCTGATCAGCTGTTCCATCATCTCCACTGGTTTCTCCCATGTCCCCCTGTTGTCTAATGCCCTGCCTGCGGCCCTGGCACAGGAACTGCTGAGTCATACCATGGATGGAGCGCAAAACGTGCTGCACCTGCCATTAACAAGCATAGGAAAACAGTGAATTAGGCCTACTGTCAAATAAGAGATACACATAGGAGATACATGTTGTTTAATGCTTATCATCAGATACACATTTGATTGTATACCTTCAATCAGTCATTCATTCAGCAAATCAAACAACCAAATCAAGCAAGGCCATAGGGGTAGTTGTTGTCACAGAAGGGCATTAGCTACATCCCCTGTCCATGGTGCTGAAACTTGAGGGTCCCATTCAGTATAGATGGTCTCTCTTTCACACACACACACACACACACACACACACACACACACACACACACACACACACACACACATTACCGAGGGACAATGGTCCCTCTCTTTGGATGTGTCAACAGTACAAACAGTACAAAATGAAACAGTTTAGGGTGGAGAAAAAACGAAACATTCATTCGTTTTACATTTGATCTACATAAAAATACAAATAAATCACCTTTATTTCACCAGGCAGGCCAGTTGAGAACAAGTTCTCATTTACAACTAGGATCTGACCAAGATAAAGCAACGCAGTGTGACACAAACAACACAGAGTTACACATGGAATAAACAAACGTAAAGTTAAGAAGTTAACTACATGATAAATGATAACTTTTACCAATTATTCTTAATACACATATCTAAACATATTTCAAAAATAATAACCACACATTATATTGCAACTATTCTTTCAAACGGGCTTATACTCCTCATCACACTCTCAACTCCATCGTAGAGCCAAAGGATCAGGAAGTCAGACCTATATCACCTCAGGAATAGAACAGAACAAGCACAACAATACAGTACACTCCTTCATATATCGCTCAAGGTGTATAAACTTCAATCCAAAACCTCAAAGAATTGAATCCTCCCCCATTTTTAACACATATCTCTCAGTATGAGAGTAATGTAAAAAACAAAACTGCTACTGGTACAAAAGATAAAACAAAATTTCAAATAACATAAACAAATAAAACCACTACTCTGAAAAACTCCACAAAGAAAAATGATTTAACCCCTATGGTCATAGGAAAATAGACATACCCTTAGTTAAAAGCAATGCCCTCTCCCTTCTTCACATTGGTCCAAATTACAAATATGGCTAACTATAAACTCAATCATATTTATCAATTACACAAATTACCATGAAATCAGAATTACAAATGACCATAAATTCATTATCCAAGTGGCTTTCCAATGAGGGTGATCAAGCAACAGCGGAAAGTCATGATAGAGGTCATAGGTCATACAAAATCCTTCAAAGAAGTGTTTTTTACTATATTAGACAAATTACAGAAATAGACAAACACTTCCTACATGTTGTATCCCAGGTTCCCAGAACATTCCTTTATCAAAAGAATTCACGTGTTTAATTAAAACTCAGAAAATAAAAACTCATAAAAATTCCATGTGCGTGCGTGCCCCTTTAAGATACCTTGGCACTAAAACAAATGAACCAAACCCAAAGGAAATTTTAAAACAAACATAAAATATAGTATTTAAAAATAAAATAAAATAGTCATAACAAATGTTTTGTGTGTGTGTATTTGCAAACCTTAAGGTAAGTACACACAAAAGCGTCCACGCCGTTTCAATTTGGTATTTTACGGCCTCAATCTCATTCACTCTCCCCAAGATTATAGTCCCAGGAAACATTTCAAAGAGAGACAATGAAACACCCATTTTCCCAGAAAAAAACACAAAACACTTCGTTGGCATTCATTATCCTACACCGATCCAGAAACTCAAAAGTGAACTATAAACAAAACCTAATAATAATGATATTTCCACTGTACCTCAAATCATGAATCATTAGTTTTAATCTACATCAATGTATATGTATGCTTAATTGAACAATGATCCTGGTATCATTACTATCTAAATGTATTTATTTTTTCCTCAACACCTAAACACCTTAAATCAACAATAAACAGTAAACAAATAAACGAACCCATAACCCCTTTAATCAGCAATCTAAATAATTTCAACCTGTTGATATAAATTTAGTAAAAACCATACTAATTTTTAACAAATCTAAATTCTTTCAAAAGTTGGCGTTGAAACATCAAAAGAAACATTTTTTTCCACTCATATCTACAATGTTTCCATTCCCCAAAGGTCAATACTGTTCAGCTTGTACATTAATGATCTTCCTTCTTTCTGTACAGAGTCTGAACTTCCAATATATGCAGATGTTACATTGATAAATGCAGGCAAATAACAAACTACAAGAACGCACTACTGTAATGGTTCAGATGACAAACTTGCTCAGAGACTCATGTTTGCATCTCAATGAAATAAAACACAGTCTGCATGTTCCTCACAAAGAAAACAACTGATGCCCCTGAGACAGATGTCTATGTAATATATAATAATAATATATGCCATTTAGCAGACGCTTTTATCCAAAGCGACTTACAGTCATGTGTGCATACATTCTACGTATGGGTGGTCCCGGGGATTGAACCCACTACCCTGGCGTTACAAGCGCCATGCTCTACCAACTGAGCTACAGTATCAGGGGAAAAGCTCCAGGTGGTATCAGATTTTAAGTACCAGGGCATCATACTTTATTCCAACCTCTCTTCTAAAATGCAAAAATAAACAAATTAACTCAAATAACCCAAATTCAACCTAGCTAATTTCCAAAACATATTCAATTGTTTTGAGATGACAAAACTCAAATTAAAATAATATGCAATACACTGTGACGCCTATCTTGTATTCAAGATTCTAAATGTCCAGATTCCCCTTCGACTCAGTACTATTGTTGAACAGAAAACCCAAACCTTATGGAAGCAGATCCACAAGATCCACCATGAGAAATGACTGTATAGTTCGCTTAACTTCTTAAGGTATAGGTGGCAGCATTTTCACTTTTGGATAAATAGCGTGCCCAATTTCAATTTCCTGCAATTCATGCCAAGAAAATAAGATATGCATATTATTAGTAGATTTGGATAGAAAACACTGAAGTTTCTAAAACTGTTTGAATCATGTCTGTGAGTATAACAGAACTTATGTAGCAGGCAAAACCCCGAGGACTAACCATTCAGATTTTTTTTAGGTCTCTGTCTGTTCAGTGAGTTCTCATTGGGAAACTATATTTCTTAGGCACTTGTTTGCTGTTCCTACCGCTTCCACTGGATGTCACCAGTCGTTGGAATATGGGTGAGGTTATTCCTTTGTGCAATGAAGAAGTGCGGCCATCTAGGAACTGGGCAACAGTGTTGAGAGTTGCGCAAAACTTGAAAAGTAGCGTTGGTTTGTTGTCTCCCGGTATTGAACACAGATAGACCCCAGATAGATCTTCAATTTGATCGATTTTTAACATTTAAAAATACCTAAAGTTTTATTACAAAAGTATTTTCAAATGTTTTGGCAAAGTTTACAGGTAACTTTTGAAATATTTTGTAGTGACGTTGCACAAATTGGACGCTGTTTTTTTCTGGATCAAATGCGCCAAATAAATGAACATTTGGGATATATATGGACGAAATTAATCGAACAAAAATACCAATTGTGCTGTTTATGGGACATATTGGAGTGCCAACAAATGAAGCTCGTAAAAGGTAAGGCATGACTTATATATTATTGCTGAGTTTTGTGTAGCGCCTGCAGGGTTGAAATATGCTACTCTCTTTGTTTACTGTTGTGCTATCATCAGATAATAGCTTCTTATGCTTTCGCTGAAAAGCCTTTTTAAAATCTGACATGTTGGCTGGATCCACAACGAGTGTAGCTTTAATTTAGTATCTTATATGTGTGATTTAAGGAAAGTTAGATTTTTAAATCATTTTATTTTAATTGCCGCGCTGGATTTTCCCAGCTTTTTTTGCCCAAGTGGGACGCAACCGTCCCCTATACCATAAGAAGTTAATGAACTGAACTAAACTGTTGTTCTAAACTGTTCTTTGGAGGTTATCATGAAAGGTTACATCAGATGGTATCTTAATGCATGGAAGAGGTAATTGGACTGAACAGTGTGTGTTCCTCAAAACCCCCTCCAACTGGCTGAAGAAGAGTGACAAAGGCGTTCAATAAGGATCACTTCTACCGAGAGAAAGGAACCGAGCCAGAAATCGGTGTACAGTATTCGATCTAAGTTATCAACAGCTTTTCTCTCATGTTTCTCTCTCAGGAGTGTGAGAGGAGTCCACGTGGAGTGGGCATGAAGAGAGATGTGTCCTAAACGTTTCTTATGTTGCTGGTATATTGGTTGACGAATGGACAAGACATAATGTGTGGTAAAGGTGAGACATTGAAATTGGGACATTATCATGGGCCGTCCACTTTGAATTGTAACGTTATGGAAAGAAGAACGAAAAGGACGCCAGAATAATCCATGCCTGAGAGAGGGGGTTGGTCAACTGTGCCAATACATTGTTTTAGATTTGTAAGGGTATCAGGTTGATTGTAGAGGTCTACACCACATAAAATTATAGTAATTAGGATTAAGAATGCGTTGAGATACTGATCTGTATTATAATCGTGATTAAAAAGTTAATGGTAGATTTATGGGATAATTATACTGAATGTTCATATGAATGTAAACTCTGCCAAAATTGATGTGTGTTTAATTGAGTTTTTTTACTTTAAGTGATAAGACCAAGTTGAATCACTGAGGAAGGTCATTCTAAATTTTGGGTGGATAATTAGTTGGGTTTTTAATTATGATTTGGAAAATGAATGATTTCCCTGACCTATTCTCTATTCCTGAACTACATCTCTGATGGTGAGGACTCCAATTCTGAGCATAAGGACTTAGAGGGATGACTGTCCTATATGTTGTGACGAGGCCTGTGTTTAGATACTGGTTCTCATGTAACTTAGGAAGCTTTTCTATGTTCTGTTTTTTATTTTTATATTCCTCAACAAGGGATTATTCTGTGTGATTAAACATGTGCAAGTCTGTCTTGTAGAATAAAGGATGTAAACTTAGTTTCAGAAGGGAGAAATCTTACATATAAGCTTACGTACTTGACATTGAAGGGATTTGATTCTTTATTTTCTTTTAAATATTGATTATGTATTATTTTTAATTCA